>NW_021637877.1:0-39925 GCF_004799145.2 Neltuma alba | reverse complement strand
AAAGGGAGGACATAAATGAACGTGTGTATGATTGGCGAGAGCTATAGCACACGTCATATTTCTAAAAGATAGGGCTGTGAGTTACTCCTTTCTCCGTGTAGTCCATGGAATTATGAAATATTACCATGCTTCTTGAATACTTAACAAGAGTCGGAGGAAGTTTAAACTACTCTGTTAGAGTTTCCTATGGACATTATGAAGATTTCTTATTCAATAGTCTCGTACAGTTTGGCGGCTCAGTAAAAGGTGGATTGAGCTTTGTGAATTACTGTTATTGATCAAAGTTGGTTGTCTCTTGGGAGAACGCAGGTATCTGGAAGTTTTAGTTATGGTCCCTTTTCACTAGCCATTGGGGAACGTTTGCGTTTAATAAAGCACAAAATGTTACAAGTAATGCACAGTTTTGAGTTAATCCTTCCCATCCTAAATATAGAAGTTAGATAAATAATTTACAGATATTGAGATTTTTTTTTTTTTTGGGTGTAAAAAGTGTTTGTTAGTTTCCCTAAAGTATTCCCTTTAATAATCTACATTGTGAACCACGCCTGTTGATGGGAAACCTCTTTAACAAGAGTAGCATATCAGTGTGATATTAATTTTTGTTCTCTTTTTATTTTGGTATTTCCACCCAACATTTCGGAATCCTTGATAAGTAAATCCAATCCAAATTGGGGGGAAACCTCTTTAACAAGAGTAGCATATCAGTGTGATATTAATTTTTTGTTCTCTTTTTATCTTGGTATTTCCACCCAACATTTTGGAATCTTTGATAAGTAAATCCAATCCAAATTGGTGGGAAACCTCTTTAACAAGGGTAGCATATCGGTGTGATATTAATTTTTGTTCTCTTTTTATCTTGATATTTCTACCCAACATTTTGGAATCTTTGATAGGTAAATCCAAATTGGGATTGAAAGCAACTGCAATGATTTCCCTCTCCTCCCCTTTTGTTCACCCATCATACGATATCCTAGTGTTCTTGAATGCTAACATTGTTTTCACATTATTTTTCTTTTATATCAGCATCAACCATGATTGTTGCCAACATTACTGGGTTTACAAAAGAAGAAGAAGGAATTATAGCATTATGTGCCATAAATGAAGGCGATGTTAGAACGAGTCTTGCAAAACCTTTATCAGGGCTTGTTTGTGTTGCGAGGAGGCATGGCCATTGCGGTTCAGTTATGTGCCCGGTAGTTGTTTGAGAAGCGGACAAGTCATTGAAAGCAAAGTAGCATATGGGAGAACCATTGATGCTTCATTGGATGCTTTTGGTGGCTATGCCTGTGTTACAGTGAAGAAGAGATTGAGAATGGAAATATTGGAGAGGAGGGCATATGAAGAGTAAACTCTTCAGCTTTCATTAGATTGGCAAAGAGTCATACCACATCTATCACTAAAATGACGCCTATTTATTGCTGAGCATGAGTATATTCCTTCCCCTTGCTGCAATCTTCCATTTTGTTGGTGAATAGTCAACTTTGTAAAAGCATATTCTGGAGTTTAGTTTTTAAGTTTGTGTCACGAGAAATGCATCGCCAGTAAACAAAGGAATAGAAATTAGAAGTAATGTACAGTTTTGAGTTTCTTCTTTTCCCTCCTGAACAAACAATCGCTGATACCCTGATTTGGAAAGAAAATAGTGAACTCAACTGTATCTGAGCTGGACTACTGCAAGAAAACTCAGTAGTCCGTGCATGTTTATGTTTGTTTCTACTCAGTGATGCTACGGAGGGTATCAAGCATAGCTTCTTCATCGGGTTCTACAGTCAACTTCTAAGGTAGTTTGTTGTCTGTGGCATCTTTCTCATCAAATGTTGTAATTCTGGATTTCAGCTGGATCATGATGTTTCTAGGCTTTCAGATACTCGATGGCATGTGATTTTAATCTGAATTGAATGTGTTTCTGCAAAGTTCAATTCTTTCTCTTGGCTGAGATTGTGATGGTTTACTTGGCTTTGGCATGCGTCTGTGCTGCTATGTGATTTTAATCTGAATATTGTAAAGCATTAGGCCTTGTTAGCTTGTCCAAAGCCAGAGGAGTCGGAAAGAATAGAGAAGCCAGTTTGCAGCAATTTGTATGAATTGTCTCTTACACTTGTTACTCTTTAAGGTTGTAAGTTGCGACATTTTTAGGAAGCTTACCAATTACCATGAGATCTCTTTTATGGATTCTCGTTAAAAGAGGCAGCTAAGCACCATATCTAAAACTTGTCAAACATGTTGCTTGAATCTTCATTGCTTAAATAGGAAGATGCTATAACAGCTATGTAATTCATTCCTCTGGCTATTAACTCATCTTGTAAAGTTCTGTCACATCCTGATGCATCATAAACTGTACTGGTTGTTGTATAGTATTCTGCTAAACACGTCCCTACTTTGATTTTCCCTGGCCTATGCTTTTGAAGTTTGTTGCACTTAGTAGTATAGAACTCAAGAGGTGAAGGGAACTGGGTTGTTTGCTGCAGCTGAACAGCAAATTTGGATTGTTTAGATTCGATTCTAGAAGAAATAGATTATCCTTATTACAAATCATCAAGTGAGGTACTGATTATATTTTTTAAGATTATTTGTATTTAAAATCTCATTAATTGCAATTTTTAGGACTTATTTGGATGTAATTATAGTACTAAATGCATTTGAAAGTTTATATTATTTTCAGACGAAGTTAATGATTTAACCACCTGCCATTGATTTTGATGAGTTGGTTGCATGTGCTTTATAATGAAGATTAGAGGGAGCATACCAGCTCTAATAAAATTTCAAACAGAAGGAGAGGATTCATGCTTGTTACTTTAGACATTTAAACGAGATTACAATTGTCACACTGGTCCTTATTACAACTTCATTTCAACTAAAGTTTATTACAATTGTCAGCTAATTTGAAGGCATCAACCCTTATGCTCGTACTTTCACTGTAATGGTTGATGCATTTTGTAAGGAGGGAAATGTCACTAAAGCTGAAGCTGTTGTTGCTTAATAAGAGAGTGTAAAGCCTAATGAAATTACTTATAACACTTTAATGGATGGTTACTGTTTGTTCAAAAGTAAATATTGGTGAGTTGAGAAAATTATTCAATAAAATGGTCAAGAGTAATTTGGCTTGTAATGTTTTTAGTTATAACATTTTAATTAATGGATTATGTAAAATCAAGATGGTTAATGAGGTCATGGATTTTTTTAAAAGAAATGAAGGGTGAAAATTTGATTCCTAATATTATCATCTATAGCTCTTTTGTTGACGGTTTGTACAAATCTGGTAAAATGTTATTTGTGCAGATATCTTATAGCTTAATTAGTTATGCTGTCAATTGAACTTTTAATATAATAAATAATTAAAAATAATATTAAATATATAATGATATATAGGTTAAAAAAAAAATCTCAAAGTATTAAAAACACCCCAATATATCAAATTAATTACGGCTTCCAGCTTAAATTCCCGCCCTCCAGAATGGCTCAACCAGACAAATAGTCTGATCGTGTAAAATGAGCTGTTAAAGACGCAGGCTGACGGTCGGATCGTTAGCATGGCCCATCCTTCCAATCACTGGTTGAGGGAGAATTAAAGAGAGGGACTTACTGTGGATAATATTTACCGGAAAAGATAGAAGGACCTTGAAGAGTAAATATTAGTCCTTTGTATAAGACTTATTTTATATATTTTATAATTTTTTAAAATTAATTCTATTGATATTCTCTTAACAATAATTTAGTAGGAGAGGGAGGGAGGAAATTAAAGAAGATGCTTAGAATATTTTTCAAAAACTATATCATATTAACTAATCAGTTAAAGTATACATTTGGTCTTTTAACTTTATATGATGTTTTAATTTGATCCTTTAATTTTAAAAAGCATACAGTTGGTCCTTTAGTCTTAAGATGGTTAAGGCTTAAATGGTATTTTTTTGTAACAATCATGATTATTTTAAAAATTAAAATTCATATGCTAGCATTTGAGAATATTTTATCAACATTTAAGATATCAGGATCGTATTTTTTGTTGACAATTTTAGGATTAAAAAAATCAAAAGTATACTTTTTAAAGTTAAGGGATTAAATTGAAACTCTTTATTAAATTAAAGGACTGAATGGATAGTTTAGCTTACTCAAATTAGTTAATTAGGTCTTATATTAAAGACATGACAAGTATTTTATATTTTTTTTAAAATAAAACCTTGAGTTCTCTTTTTCCCTTTTTACCCCGTCAAAAATAAAAGTGCCGGGAAAATAGATATAATTTGCCTTTAATAAGAGAAGTATTTTTATTAAAAAATAAAAGTGAGACATAAATGAAAATAATTCTCTTGTATGATTAAAGGCAAAAACATAAAAATTAGAATCATTTTCAGATTGATATATAAATATTTCCCATTATGAATTATATACACACAAACACATATTGCTTGGTCACCAAGGAATTTGACCTAATCCTTACACATTTACCATACTCATTGGTGGCTTGATTAAAGGTAGTACATTAAATGACGCACGGCAGATTTTTTAGCGTCTTTTGGTCAATGACTATCCTTTGAATTTGCACGCACATAATGCAATGACCAATGGATTCTATAAAGGGGGCTTGTTTGATGAGGCAAAAGCCTTGTTTTATAAAATGCAAGAGAATGTGCGCTCACCTGATTTTGTGACTTTCGGAGTAATTATTAGACGTCATTTGGAAAAAAAGTGAGAATGATAGGGCAAAGCATCTACTGGATGAAATGTTCACTAGAGGTATCCTAAAACAATAATAGAAGGTTAGATACTTTGCTACTTATTGATATTTACGTTCACGATGAAAGTTGTTGTGACAGTTAACAAATTCTGGTTTCTTTAAAGTAAACATTGTTGTACTATATGATGACTAACTGTAATTTAAGATATTCTTTTCAAATCACATGTTTGAAACTTTTTAATGTTACTCCTCCGGTCCTAATTATAAGACCCAATTGACTTATTTGAGGAGATTAAGGAAGTAAGTTAAGTTGGTTATTTATAATAAATAAGTGTTGTCATTCCTAAAATATCCTTATTAATTAAGTATATTGGCTAAAACTATCATTATTAGAAGGATTATCTTGGAAAAAAATGCATAAATATAAGAGACAAAATGGATTGGGGTCTTATAATTAGGACCAAATAAAAAGTCAAATGGGGTCTTATAATAAGGATCGGAGGAGTACTAGTTTTCAAGTTTTTTGGGGCTTAACATGACTTTATGCCTTCTTCCTTTATGCTCAATTACTTATTTGGTTTATCAACTGCTAGACACATCTTAGTTGTTGTAGCTCATGCATTGTCTTTTTTGCTTTTTTTAAATGTCAACGGTAGCTATCAGGATGATTATTGGATATCATCATATGAAATGATTTTCTTTTTGTATGGTTCGCAATGATATTTTGCAAGATTAGATGAAAAGGAATGCCCAAACTTCTCAGGGACATGAGAGTATGAGCATTGTTGAATTACTTAAAGAACTCGACGATAGACCTTTCATGTATCCGTTAGTTTGTGTTCCTATCATAAATAGTAACACAAGACTTTAGTCTGATTTCACATTTAATCAAGCTGTGATGAGACAAATGATAAGAGGAGTGAAAGAAGGATATTTCTAGAAGTGAGTCAAAAGTTTCCTTAACTTTTATAAGGGAAAGTTATTGCCCAAAAGTATTTGAAATTTGTTTAAGGACCTAGGTAGAACCTATCTTGAATAAATGCAAATCTTCTTTAACTGTGCACAACCTATTTTTTATGTACAAAATGGAATACATTTGCATATAGTTAAAGGTATGTTGTGCCTACTCGTCCTTAGATACCTTTGGGTGATAAATTTTGCAATGGTTTTTTTTTAAAAGTAATTTTTCCTTTTTATAAAGAGACTTGAAATAAAGGCCATGAGAAAAATGAGACTTATAAATAGGACTAGTGGGCGCACTGCTATTAAAATGTATCATTTTAATGGAATGCAGGTGTATGAAGTTTGAATTGTGGTTTCTTCTCACTGGCCATTAGGGATATTAAGTCTAGTGGAAAGACATTAGCAGAAAATAAGACAACAAATGTCATAAGTAATGCACAGTTTTGAGTATTATGTATGTTCCAGAAAAAAAAAAATCCAGAACTTAAAGATAATTAAATGTAGGCTGCTGTATCTAAGGGGTAGAGGTCTGCTTGAAACCTGTGTTTTAAGATTGATTGATGTTTACAGGATTTAATGTTCTCATTACTCTCAATTTCTCCTTTATATTTATTGCATTTGCATCAAAGTAACTGTGTGTTTGATGTTGTGAAGAAATTTGAATTGATGGATGATGTCTTTGTCAATTTGTCACGAATGGCCTTTATCTTGGTATGGACTTGGACTATGTATGAGCAGCTTGTGGGGAAATGAGCCGAAGGTTTCAATTGGACTTATGAGACATCTTTAGGTATAAAAATGGCCATTAGGGTCTATGTTGGGGTGTGGAGTTTGTTGTGTCTTCTTCAAGACGCATTTTATGTCTTTAGCTGATTTGTGTAGCATTTTGTATTGTATCAGTGCTCTCATTTGCAGGTCATTGTGATGAAGGTGGTTCCATTAAGCCTCCTGCTCCACCGGGTCACCATCGTCGGACAATGGCTCCATAGGGAGGAGCACCGACCTGTGATGTTGGAAATCAAGATGCATTTTATGTCTTCTTCTACAGTGCAACCATATGTTTGTTCAATTGTTCCATGGAACTTCATGTCCCGTTTGCTGGATTTCCAACTTTGGTTCTATTCTTTGTTGATGCGTTTGACCCAGGGGTTGTTTGGTGTTCATATTGTGTTAATGAACTATGCAAATCTATGGAAACCCACAAGTTTCAAAGGTTCCTTGTGGTCATTCTCACTCATTAACGACTATTATTAATTCTTAAGCTGTGATTGGAATATTGTAGTGGTTGCTGGGGTGATTTTGATTTCAAGTTCAACTTAGATGCACTGTAAAAAAAGCTTATTACTAATAAAAAAAATTAAAGACAGAAAAATTTCGTCACTAATCCATCGCTCATTAACAACAGAATTAAAATTCTGTTGTTAATTTAATTAGTGACAGAAAAATTAATAACGGAAACGGAATAAATTTCGTCACTAATTCTGTCATTAATATGATTCCATTGCAAATCTGTTGCAAAATAAAATTCTTTTGCTAATTGCTTGTTTTTTGTGTGGTGATAGGTACGTAATTGTAGAGGCTATGATCATGAAATTTATGTGACTCAAGGGGTTTATTCGTCTAGTCCGTCCTATGAGATTTTAATATCCCACCCCTTTTTTATTTTAAAAAGACACCCGTATATGTACGCGTATGCTTATATATGGTCAATGAGATACTTTTGCTATGCTTTTAAACTCAGATAGCTATGGAATTAAATGAGATACTCGTTTACTAGCCACAATGATCAAGGTCAATGAATGATAAGATTTGATACTACTATAGATATAGTCTAATACTAATTATTTTAAATAAGAAAGACAAAAAATTATTTAAAAAAATATAGGGAAAATTAGAGTAAAGGGCCTACATAAAATAATAATTATTAAAGAGGACCATAAAAATTGTAATTGTTTGGGGCGAACAAATACCAAAATATACATGAAAAATTACAATATTTTCCTAACTAAATTTTCTTTTAAAAATAGAAAATAGATTTTTTTTCTTTTAAAAAAATAAATAAGAAAGAAATTTGTGCCACTTATGTTCCCAAGTGAAGCCATCATCTGACCATCTCTCAATTTCTCAGAGAAAAAAAAGAATAAAGCTTCTGATTCCGACAAGGGCTTATTTTCTTAAATTTTTTTTGTATTGCTACAAATAAGTGAAAGCTACTTTCTAATTTCTGGGATTGAAATTGGATTTTAGTAGTTTTTGAACGTATTGCTATGTTGTCTTCAAATTAAAGAATTTTCATTTGTGCTCGTCATTTTGATTATATGAACAACTTGAAATGTTTTAAGTTCTACCATGCATTTGAATACTGCATATTTTGTTGTACCCTGCAACTTCATATGCTTCCGCAAATTTTCTTGCCATATTTATACTTTTCCTATAGAATTGGCTGTAGAATTTTATAAAGGGTTATTTGTGGTGTATATTCATTGGTATCACTTGATAAAGAACTGGCTACTTTTGTTCTAGGTTTTGCTTGTTAGGATGAAGAGAGAGATCAAGAATGGAAGCATTGGGGTGAAGAGAAAATCCCTATAATTAAACCTGACTATGTACTTCCCAATCTTGTTGAAATCTTTCCTTTTGTTTGCCATCAAGATCAAATTATTAACTGGCCATGACTAAATTGTGTCTGCTTCTATGAAATTTCACAAACACTTTGTTCTTCTAGGCATGGAGTTTTGATCTTGTACCCTGCTTCTTAACTCTTCCTCTTATTCTGATTACATGTATAACTTATATATATATTGATCAAATGTATCTTCATTGCTTAAGAAATTGTTTTGATGTTATCTAAACATTATAGAGGATAAGAACTCTGGAAGTTTATGAACTAAACTACTTTTTTGTTATAAAATATTCTGCTAAATGTGTCCTTGCCTTAATTTTTCCTAGTCCATGATTTTTGTATTTGTGGAGTTGCACCTAGCTGTTTAGGACCTTCTCTCTTAAAGGTTTGTTTGGTATGAGAGAGGGTAGAAGAGATTTTGCTCCCATTCCCTTATTTGGGTTGCTAAAATTTTTGGGAATTAGCATATAAGAAAGTTAGCTATTATATTTATGGTATCAGAGCGAATGTTCTAGATTGAATTAATGCTCTGATACCATAAATTTTCTACGCCTTTAAAATAATATTTTATAATTTTTCTCATTTTACTTCAATTATCTTTAGGCCAATTAATTCTAGAATTCTTAAAATGGCTACACCCTCTCCAAGTTCTGATCTTGGCAATGATGTTATCAAACAGGGTACTGGTTTAAGGGAGAAGTATGTGGTGGTGAAAGTGTATGAAATATTCAGGAATGATGATGGTGTGAGGGATGCTGTCTGGAGCCACATATTGAGATGGAAAGGTCTGAAGAGAATTCAAGTGTTTTTATGGTTAGCAACACATAACAGATTTTTAACAGCTGAAAGAAGCAGAATGATGGGGGGAAGTCCTATGTGTTCGAAGTGTGTTGGTGAATTGGAGATAGTCATGCATATTTTAAGAGATTGTCAGTTTGTAAAGGAAGTTTGGAGAAGGTGTGACAAATGGTTACAAGATAGGAAGTTTCTAGAATTAGAAGGTCTTGAGTGGTTTAAATGGGACCTAAGTAGAAGAAACTGTAGGAAGTAGTGGAGTATGGTGTGATATGTTGGAAGCTTTGGAATTGGAGAAACAAGTGCCTATTTGAAGAGAATTTTGTTGATCTTGAAAAGTTAGAGTTGGTAATTGAGAAACATGTTAATGAGATTCTTAATATAACCAGCTTACAGGGTACACTGGAAATGAGAAGACAAGAAGTCTTTATTAGTTGGCAACCTCATCTGGTAGGATGGGTAAAGTTGAATTCAGAGGGAGCTTCAAGGGGCCTGCAAGGTAAAGCTGGATGTGGTGGGCTCTGACAAAGCTGTGATGGAAGATGGATAAGAGGGTATGTGAGGAAGCTTGCAAGTTGCGTTGTTGCTAAAGTTGAGCTATAGGGAGTCCTATCTGGTCTACAAATTGCCCTCGAGTTAGGTACACAAAGGCTTATAGTTGAATGTGATTCCAGTACTGTTGTAAATATATTGAGGAATATAGATGATGATCTAGACATAGTCTTGAGTCTATAAAAGATAATTAAGAGAGAGCTAAGTCTTTTTTCTTATACAAGAGTTTAAGACGTGTACAGGGAAGGGAACTCTCAGGCTGATTTCTTAGCAAACCTCAGTTTTGAGCTTGAGGAGGAGTCTATTATTTTTTATCAACCACCTCCTGGGTTGTATAAGTACCTATTCTTTGATATTGTGGGGATTGCACACCCACGCAATATGGTATATAGATTGGGTGTTGGCCCTGTATTTTCATCCAAAAAAAAAAGACACCCATATATGCGCGCGCGCCTATATATGGTCAATGAGATACTTCTGCTACGCTTTTAAAATCAGATAGCCATGGAACTAAATGAGATACTTGTTTACTGGTCAAAATGATCATGGTCAATGAATGATAAGATTCGGTACTACTATCAATATAGTCTAATTCTAATTATTTTAAATAAGAAAGACAAAAAATTATTTAAAAAAATATAGGAAATATTAGAGTAAAGGGCCTACATAAAATGATATTTATTAAGGAGGACCATAAAAATTATAATTGTTTGGGGCGAACAAATACCAAAATATACATGTAAAATTACAATATTTACCTAACTAAATTTTCTTTTAAAAATGGAAAATAGATTTTTTTCTTTTAAAAAATAAATAAGAAAGAAATCTGTGCCACTTATGTTCCCAAGTGAAGCCATCATCTGATCATCTCTCAATTTCTCAGGGAAAAAAAAAAAGAATAAATCTTTCTGGCCCTGGTTGTTTTATCCTCGGAGTTCACTTGGTCTATGTCAATTTATTACCAGTGATCTTTTCTCAACACCATGGTGCCATTACTGGTAAAGGTACAGAAAAGCAGGATGTGGCAAGGGATTATTCAGGGGCCAGAGGCACGTTCATATTCAGTTTATTTTCCCTTCCCATTAATATCTGAACTGAAGAAACTTTTTAGTTTTTGAACTGTAACTTCTAGAGATTTTGCATTTTGCTTCTATGAAATGTTGATGATTAAACCTAATATTAAAATAAAATCTAGGAGGTTGTTGTTTTCATTGGCCATATTTTTTTGGTCTGTAGCATTATAAGATACCAAATTAAATTATGAAAGAACTTTTTGTTATTAATTTTCTTATTTGTGGTTTGTGCATGTATCATGTGGATGATAGTCCACATGGATCCGCCAAGACTTTACATGAACCACCTTTTTTTGAGCTGATGGTTTGAAAGTTGTTCATTTCTTTTTCTTGTATGACTCATTGGAGTGAAATGTGGAGTATGGATCTTCCTATTTGTGAGACTGTTCTGTTGGACACTTTGAGGATTTAGTGCCATCATTACTCATAGTTTCTCCTGTAAATTTATTCTTCTTGTCATTGTATGGATTGCAAAATGTGTCTGTCTGGTAATGCAACATGGGAAGATTGCTTATGGAAGGAAATCAGAGAATCAAAATGGTTGGTCCGTTGAAATTGCTCATGTCTATAGAGAGGTTAATAAGGGAGCTGACTTCTTGGCCTCTAAATAGGATTATATAATGTTGAACAGCCTTATCAAGGCTTCACTGCTACGAAAACAGTAGAGCATGCTCAAGCCTTTGTTCTGGTTTGAAATCACTTTATTATTTATCTTCTTTCCTTTCGGAATTTTATTCAGGTTTTTCAAATGGGTTAAAGTAGTAATGCATGAATGTGCTTGTGGGTTCCTTCTATACTGAACCGTCTAAGTTCATCTATTATGTAGGATGAGTAGAATAAGGTGTGTTTTGCTTGGATATTATGCTACGAAGGCATGGACTAAATACCAGCCTTACATTTACATGCAAAAACTGGTCTTAGGGATGCAATTCGCTTTACTGAAGACAGATCATGGTTGACTCATACTCTGCTGTTATATCAGTATTTTCATATTTGTTGTTTTCCTTCTTTTTATTCATTGCAGCCAGTGTTGTTTACGATCAGCCTTATATCAGTATTTTATATTCTTCTGCAATAAGGGTGTTTTGGAACCCAAGTTTTCATGAGATTAGGTCAAGTCCTTTCTGTGACAGCACACAAGTCTTCAACAATTTTAGCTTTTGTTTTGTCCAACAATTTTAGCATTCTACTTTCCATGCTTAAGTAACTTTTTCCAATCCATTGTGTCCCGTTAGAAGTTAGAACCTTCCTTTTCTTCAGAAGATTAAGGATCCTAATTTTAGACCATGTCCTTGACGTCTACAACCATCCTACGGTAGGATGTATAATTTAGCAAAATACTACATCCGGTCCTAATTATAAGACTATAAACAAGGTCTTATAATTAGAACCAAAAGTAGTATAATGATCCAAGTCATTCATTAATACTTGCATTAGACATGTTGACATAGTTATTTGTGCATGAGCCAAGTTGTAGAGTCTGTGGCTACAGATTTTACATAACTTCTGATAGGGGACTAGGTTTAGGTAAGGTTGAGGAATGTATCTACAAGTCTAATTGTCTATGATAGCAGCGAGGATCATCATATTGTTAATCTAACAAGTACTGTAAGTTAGATGCCTCAACTTGGCGCAATGTGTCTATATGTCAATAGGATGATCTTTTTGTTTGTGTCCTGCCCTGTTTGTTACGAAGAAAATAGAAGGGAGAAGAGGAAAATTTTTGATGAGCTCGATTTAAAAAGTTGAACAAGTGGGATTTTAAAATTTTAATAAAGAGAAGATATAAAATAAAAGAGTAGTGAAGATTAATTAAAAGATTTTAGTATGCAAGTGCTAGCAGAAAGTTTAGGTGAAAGGGCATGTCAAATTCCTCAAAGTTCACCTTTTTATGCAGGGAGAATTGCAATCAAGTCTCAAGTAAGAAAAATAATTACCAACAAATCTTCATAACAACCTAAATAACCTATAGTGACAAATTCTAAAGTAGGTAATGATAATTTTTAGGATTTGTTTTGTAATTTTTTTTCCCTTAGGACTTTATTATAATTTTTCCTTTTATGCACGTACTCCTCTGGTCCTTAATATAAGATCCATTTAACTAATTTGATTAGAATAAGAAAACTAGGTAAGTTAGTTAATTATAAGAAATGTGATATGTTTTTCTTAAAATACCATAATCATTTTTCTTAATACCTCTTATTCCTCCTTTACTTGATTATGGTTAAGGGAGTATTTATAAGGATAATTTACAGAAAATTGATAAATATAAGAAATGGGCCTTCTATTTAGGACTAAAATTAACTCAATAATTGGGTTTTATATTAAAGACAGTAAGAGTAGTTTTCTTTTCTTTTGTTTAACAATTTTGGCATTGTACTTCCCACGTTCAAGTAACTTTTTCCAATCCACGTGTGAAGGTTTTATTATGGATCCTAATTTTTAGACTACTATACATTTGGCCTCCTCTGTTGGAAATTGTGGTCTATCCGCAACCAGAGGATTTTTGCTCAAGAAGAATTTCTTTTTTTTTTTGAATCTTTTTTTTTTTTTTTGAATCATGCTCAAGAAGAATTTCAAGCTTACCGTGTTGTGAATGAAGTTATTGCTCTGGCCGAACACATACGCAAGCCTTCAGAAACGACGACTAGAGATCTTTGAGTTTTGCTGTTTTATTGCACTCTTTTCTAACCAAACCCTGTAAATATCTTTATTAATACCATTCCGCACATTCCAAAAAAAAAAAAACACAGTGCTCCTTTTTTATTGGTACTTAATCAAGTCCTTTCTGTTTCAGCAAAAAAGTAGTAAAAATTTTTTGTAATTACTTTTTTTTTTGTGTTCAACAATTTTAGCATTCTACTTTCCAATTTCCATGCTTAAAGTAACTTTTTCCAAAATATTATTTTAATTGTTTAGATTTTTAATTTACTCAAAATAATTTAATAAAATATTGTGGAACATAAGAAGGTCATTTACTCAAAATGTTTATCCTAATTTTCATATTTTCATATTTTCATAAAGTTTGCTGCGTCTCAACTCTCAAGTGGCTATGGAAAGTAGGCAGTTTTTGAAATTAATATATTTCTATTTATGTAACTTTTAAATCAACATAAAATATCATTTTAACTGCTTAGATTTTTAATTTACTCAAAGTGAAAAGTTTTCAAATACAATAATTATTTTCTCAGATTAATACAAAAATTCAAAAACTGAAAAACTTGTTGAATTACTTTTTAGTTATATCGAAATTTCGTATTACCAAACCAACTTAACTTTTAATTTGATTTTTAATTTTAAATTATACCATTTGAATTCAAATCAACATGGAGTGTTATTTTGGTTATTTAGATTTTTAACTTACCTAAAGGAGACAAATTGTAACATAAAATAGTTAGTTTTTTATTGCTGACAATTTCTAAAATTGAATATCTTGTTTAAATTTTAATTCCAATGGGTAAGAAAGTTCAGAATAATTTTTTTTGTTATTTGAAATAACGAATTGGAAAGTAATTTATATGAGAATAAAATAAGTTGTTTGTGGAAAAAATAAATTATTTCTTATATTTAAGTATAACCATGGATAAAAAATTCTAAAGTCAAATAAAATGTTGTTCGTTCTGGACATTAAAAACATGCACACCCATAAAAAAAGTATAGCTAATTTGTTTTTCATATTTATTTATGCTCAGTATATAAAAAAATTTAGTCATTTATACTTTTGAAATTGTAACTATTTATTTTTAATTACTTTACTTATAAATTCATTTTGTATCATTCAAACATTATTATTTGTTGTAAAACTATCGAAATAAAATTTACTCAGTATTTAACTTCTATTAATTTGTACCCCCATTAGATTAGAGTAAAAAGGGAAAAAAAAAAAACAGGTTCATTTCAATTTAGTAACGTAAAGCCATATAAAAAAAAATATTGTTGCTTGAAAATTTCTATTCTTCATCTCTGCGGAAAAAGAATTATTGTATCTGTATATGAATTTAAAAAGTACATAAAAAATTATTTACGGCTTCAAAATTATTTTTTGACCGGAATTCGAAACTATAAAACTAAAATAATTATCTTATTTTCTTAATAAATATAAGTCTCTCTCAAAAGGCAAGCGAGGGTGGACGTTTGCCCCCAAGGTCGCTCCCAAACTAATGTTGAAGGATCTGAGTTGTTGAATCCAACTGAAGATGTCGTTTCGCAAAGCTGCTTCACGGTATCCCGTTCTCCGAATTCCATTTGCTTTTTACTCGCAACTTCAGCTTTTCTTCTTATGGCTCAAATCCTCAGAGTATTAAAGGGGCTCTCTCTTCTTTTAACCACTTGCTTCATATGCGGCCCCCACCCTCTATAATCCAAATTAATAAGATCTTAGGATCTGTTGCAAAGTTGAAACACCATCGAATTGTTTTCTCCCTTCTCGCACAAGCGGAATCCAAGGGATTCGTGCCATCTTTGGTTACACTGAACATCTTGATTAATTGTTACTGCCATGTGGGTCGAATGGATTTTGCTTTCTTTGCCTTAGGCAAGATTTCTAAGATGGGTTTGACCACGCTGATCAAGGGCCTTTGCATCAATAATGACGTTGGAAAGGCCCTAGATTTTCATGATCAACCTATTGCAAGAGGGTTTCAGCTGGATGTAGTTAGTTATGGCACACTTGTCATTGGACTATGTAAGGCTGAAAACACAAGAACTGCGGTTATATTGTTCCAAAAGATGGTCAGAGGCCCAGTTAAACCTAATTTAGTTATGTATAATACACTTATTGATGGGTTTTTCAAAGAAGGCCTTGTAGCAGAAGCATTTGATTTATTTCATCAGACGATTCATCATGGAATATCTCCCAGTGTTGTCACCTACAACTCTACGATGCCTGGTTTTGGCGTTATGGATCAATTGCCAGAAGCTGTAAGATTATTTAATCAAATGAGACTTGAAGACATCAACCCTAATGTTATACTTTTAATATATTGGTTGATGCATTTTGTAAAGAAGGAAGTGTCACCACAGGTGAAGCTGTTGTCGCCATGATGATGAAGTTTGGTATAAAACCTGATGAAATAACTTACAACACTTTATTGGATGGCTATTGTTTGGTCAATAATGTTGCTAAGTCAAGAGAATTATTCAATAAGATGGTCAAAGTTGGTTTGGCTCCTAATATTATTAGTTATAGTATTTTGATCAATGGACTTTGCAAAATGAACATGGTGGATGACGCCATGGATTTATTTGAAGAAATGCATCACAAAAATTTGACTCCCAATATTGTCACCTATAGCTCTATTATTGATAGTTTGTGCAAATCAGGAAAAATGTCCTATGTGCATGATATTATTTATGATATGCATGACAAAGGTCAAGCCTCAGATACAATATTTTATAGTGTCTTGTTAGATGGATTGTGCAAAAGTCATCAACTTGATCGGGCTATTACATTATTTCAGCCACTTGTTGACCAAGGAATTCAGCCCAATATTTACACATGTACCATACTTATTGATGGTTTGTGCAAAGCTAGTAGATTAAATGATGCACGACAAATCTTTCAGTGTCTTTTGGTGAATGGCTATCCTTTGAACGTCCAAGCATATAATGTAATAATCTATGGACTCTGTAAAGAGGGCTTGTTTGATGAAGTAAAGACCTTGCTGATTAAGATGAAAGAGAAAGGATGCTTACCTGATGTTGTAACTTTTGATACAATTATCAGACCTCTTCTAGAAAAAGGTGAGAATGATAAGGCAAAGGATCTAATGGATGAAATGTTTCACTAAAGGTCTCCTAAAGTGAAAAAAGAAGGTTTGATACTTTGCTCCTTATTTTTTGATTGTTGATACTTGACACTCATATTTGTGATGAAATTTATTGTTATTGTTAACTAATTTGTCTCAATTAAGTAAACTTTGTGGACTATATAATGTTGAGCTTCAACTGCCTATTTTCGGTTTAGATCCTATGTTTGATGTTCCTGTTTTTTTTCCTTCACTGTTATCGGTTGTCAAGTTATTTTTCATTTCTGGCTTAACATGGCTTTGTTGTTTCTTTCTTTATGGCTCATTATTACGAATTTGACTTGTTCACTCTTTAGGCATATTATTTTATACAAAACCTATTGTGTGGTGCTTTTAGAAGTAAGCTCACAGCCCATAAGAGTTATTTATGTTTTTCAAACTTATTTTTATTATTGTGGGATTGGGGATACTGACTTTGGCAGAATGAATATCCATCATTCATGGCCTATTGTTATTGCTCTCTTATTCATTATTTTAACAAATTAAGGAACTTCAGCTTAAGTTCTTCATGCATGTATCTTGTAAATAGTTATGTAGGACATCGTATTCTTCCTATATTATACTACCTCCAGTCCTAATTATAAGACCCAGTTAACTAATTTGAGGAGATTAAGGAAGTAAGTTAAGTTAGTTATTTGTAACAAATAAGTGTTGTCATTCCTAAAATATCCTTGCTAATTAAGTGTGTTGATTAGAACTATTATTATTAAAAGGACTATCTTGGAAAAAAATGCATAAATATGAGAGACAAAATGGATTGGGGTCTTATAATTAGAACTAAATTAAAAGTCAAACGGAGTCTTATATTAAGAATTGAAGGTAGTAGATTATAGATAGCACGTTTTGTGCGTGTGATACTGAACAGGAACAGGAAAAATGAAATTTTGAAAGCTGTCAAAGTCCCTGCCATTAATCATTATACGCCTCGAAACCTATCGCTAATTAGTGAATCACTCAATTAACCGGAGGTTGGCACTCTCAGTGAGTGATTTGCGATTACAATATTCATTAGTGCTAACATAAATGCACCAATACACACCACAATCTATACAATTGCTTCATGCGAAGCACAACTTTGAGATACAATTAATGGGACCATAAATAATATGCTCCATTTCCTTTCATCTATAAGCCACTTTCCCACATTGCCCATTACAATCAAGGAAAAGCTTAAAATTCATTAAAATTTATCTGAAACATGAACAGGAAGTAAGTTTCTTATTTTTCACATATTTCTTACTTTTTTATATATAACATTATTGAATAGGGATGAAGGAGAAAAATCATAATAAAGAATTATAAAAAAAGATCGCAAAGTTTTTATTTTTTTTCCAGCTGGGAAGTCTTAAAAAACGAGAAGAACAGAGGCACAGCACCGTTATAAATATATATTTATCCATTAAATATATTTAATTAAGTATTTTAGTTTTTTTTATTTCTTCCTAACAATAAATTAAATTTCTTTATTTTTAATAATTTTATTTTCAATACTTCTTTTAAAATAGTCACATTATATATATTACTTCATAAAATTTTTGTCTTTTTAAGTCATTTTGCAACTGAATTTATTTTTTATTAATCACTCAAATAAGTTTCAATTTTTTAAACTGATCGTTAATCCAAATAGACCCTAACAATATAGAGGATAAAAATTTGTTTTCCCAAATAACCTCTATTGATTTTTTAAAAAAAATCAAAGACTGAGTACAAAGATTACATCAAAGAAGCATCATCTAAATCAAGTTTTCTTTATAACGTCCCCCTCACTTAAAAAATGCGGTGGATTTAGGATACAAAAGTTATTCTCCATATGATTGGAGAGTTTAGCTAAGTGATTAGCAATAAGGATACAATTCTCGAGAGAATATATCAGTATAACTATCCAATCCCTGTGAAACAGGAGTATAACGTTATCAACAATGTCCTTGAAGGGATAACTACTTTTACAACCTCCACAGAAGAAAGTCAAGCCCTCCACACAATCACTGTACATCGCTGTATTCCTATGCCCTGCTAGTTTTTCTTCACGGCATCCGTTATATCCTACATATATTAGAACAAAGTTTATTAGAATTATTTATTCTTCATTATCATACGAGGCCAAAAATGACCGTGTCATAATATTATCCTGTAATTTCAATTTTAAAATATCAAGCTTTATTTTACAAGAAATTGTGAAATTATGTTTTTTAATCCATGTAATGAGGCGTTAATCCCCGGTTAAAAGAAATGCGGCAGCATGAAACTACTCCGTTTCTTCAGAAAGCCAGCGGTTGAGAAGACCAAAGGGCAGGGAATTCCGCTCTATGATTCCCTCAGCTTACATCGATACAAATACATTTTCCGTCAATATATTGAGAAACATGCATGAAGCACCTTGACTTGCAACCGTATTCATGTTTTCTTCAAAAACAACTGGTCATTTTTTCCGCAAATAGGTGCTGCCAGTGCGAGGCAATAACTTTGATTCTGCACCACATATAGCTTGCTTTTTAATCCCCCAGCAAAACCCAAGCACTTGGAAGAGCTGGGAGCTAGTGCCACCGCGACGACGAGAGAGAGAGAAGGTAATGCAAAGAATAGATCATTTTTTCCCGCAACTGGCATACTGAACATTCATATCCACTGCAAGCTACACGCAAACACCAGAAAGGAGTGAAAACCATCTGCAGGAAGAGAGAGTCAGATCCTACATATAAATTTTTCTAATGGATTTAGCATATTAGAAAGGAGAAGTATCCGCCATACCTATAATCCGTTACCGAACGATAAAAATTTGGGTTAGTACTGATACAGTTGTTCCGTCAATCACAATGGCGGCTAGCAGGCGGCAAAGCATATATTTCATGGCTCGTCTTCTTATAGAAACAGCGTTCTGAATTGAACCTCTAGCTGTTCATATACTTCCTATATGCTTGGCCGCAATCGCGCATAAAATTCATTGAAGTCAAGACGGAAAAAGAGGAACTTAAGGTCAACATGCTGCTGTACGGGCAACTGGGAAATAAATTCCTCCTGGAAAGACGAATACTCCTCAGCAATCACATTTAGATTTTGCTCCATACTTTGAAGAAATTCACCAGCACGTTGTGTTAGGGCTTTCCTGCCATCAGCAGTCCAGGATTCATGTTCCACAGACTTGTTTATTTGCTTTCGGGGCTTGTTCTGGCCTTGAAAGGAGGACTCCATGATTCTGAATAAAGATGTTGTCAGATATATCAACGTATACATCAAGGACGTAGACATGTGGAAAATCAGGAAGATATTGTTTCGAAGTCAATAAAAACTATAATAGAGATGATACAGTAGGTATTGTACCTTGACTGCAAGTCCATGATTCCTTCATACAACCGATCTGCATAATAGAGATGGTACAAATGCCAACCAAAGCAGACAACCATCTGCTTCTTTAGGTCACCACCCCCTCATGGCCAGAAAAGGAAACGTTATTAACGGAGAAAATTAGAAATACATTACTGCACTTAATCAACCAGACACAGGAGAAGACACTTCATGTCTTCCTCTTGGACCTTCCCCTCCAAGTTCACTGTCAGCCAGCAGCACTACACTTGAAGAATTCCAGAGAGATTTCATAATGAGTGCTGTCAGAGCTCCACCAAATAGGTCACAAGTCCCTCTACTAGCAGAAGCATCCCAAGACCCTTATCAAGGAGAGTCACAAATTCAACTCACTCAGCCTGAAGGACTCCATCTCCCTCAGCCAAGTCTCCAGTTACAGCTTCCATTCCTTGCAAGAGAATCCCAGGATCCTAACCAAGATGACCCTGATCCAGAATTTGAAGAATTATACTGTACAAGGAGGCACTATGACTCAGATGATCCTGACAGAAGGCATCATGAACCTATCATCTAGCCATGAACCTATCTACAAAGACCAGGGAACACCATCATCAGAAAATCTCCTTTTGTGGTACTCTGAAGATAAGGGGAATATGTCAGAATCCTACTTCGTGTCACCATCTACTTTGGCTTTATTAAAGTAGTTTGTCCTGTAGTCTGTTTCGTTTTCTTGTAATAAGTGTAGTAGTTGTATCATTATGAGAGTTGTTAGTAGTTGTGAGCCGTTGTCATTATTAAATGTCAGGTCATAATGACGTCTACTATTACATCTACCCGTCATAATATAATGGTGTATACTATTAAGACTTTGTCATGTAGTGGCTCCACGCCTCCATATAAACCCTACTCTGCCATCAGTTACAGGCAGAAAGAGTTGTATCGACTTCCTTGTATAATACTAGTGTGCTTTCCTCATGAATTCTCTCTAAATTTCTCTCTTCTTTTGAAAGCCTCACTTATAATGTCTTTTTTTTTGTAGCTAGAGATTCTGAGTATGCTTTGCACTTGCCTCTTTAAGAGGATCCTGTGTATCATAAACAGAATCTGACCATAGTCCGTAAAGGAGTGCTTATCTTAGATCTGATATTCAAAGTTGAGAGTCCTAATGTGGCCCGTTGATGAGTTGAGAATGAGTGGCTTTACCAGGACTAAAACTTTGGGTATCAGACTATATTAGCTCGGTCTTGTTTCAGCTAACACCCCTTAGTGGTATCAGAGCCACCCTAACAAAATACGATTAAATTCTATAAGACAGACAACTTCCAGTTAATTCTAAAAAAACTAACGTCACTGAAACCCAGAAGCCATTGCGATAACGTCCTGTTCTACGAGCTTAATATACTATTTTGTTTTGATACAACCAACTTAGTATATTATTATACTTCACTACTGACACCAACTACAGCTTCACCTTCACCTTCACCTTCACCTGCTGCTTGATACATGACAGCTTCCCCTGCTTCGTCTATTCCTTGAGTCACTGCTTGCATCTCAGTGGCGCGAAATACAATTCTTCTCCTCTTGCCTAGGCAGATAAGTAAGATGAGGATAGATATACCGTAAGCGTATAGAGGCAAATAGTCTAGTTTGTTCTCTTTTATTTTAGGACACAGACAATGAGTGACCTTTGCATGAGAGAAGCAAAGTGATAAGAAGATTAAGGTGCACAAAGAGGCGTGCAAAACGTCTCTAAGAGCAATTTTGTACCTTTGTGCATTTTGAACTACTGTTCGTGGTTTGCAAATCAACCAAATACCCGTCAAACTTGCCATGCCATGGTGGATCGTGCCTCTTCGGTGGTCCACATGTATGTCCCGAAAAGGGAGCACGAATGCAGCAAGTGAGAACACCCCGATCACAATTCAAGAGCTAACCTGTTTCTCCTCCTCCCCACACGCGTCTGGTTTCTTTAGCATATGATCCGCAATTTCAATGAACAAGCCAAAGAGGAGCAACGGTTGAACAACTAGAAGCATAGAAGCAAAAGACATGAAGTGGGAGGTGGATGACAGGGACAAGATACTCCTCGGGAGGGGAAACGTGGTTGGAGCTAATGAGAAGTCAAGAGAAAATGGAAACATGTCTACAAGAGAAAGAAAAATGGTTGGGGGGTTGAAGAAGCAGAGAACACCGGTTGAAGAAGCAGATAACTCGTTGACAACGCGGGTTGGAAGGGGTTTATCTTGTTCAAACCTTAACATATCGGCGGCTGGTCAAAGGCACGCTGTAAGTAGCCATTAAAACCCGTCCATGTCGGGCATCACATGAAACTTTATTGTATATATTTTTGAGATTTTCCTTTTGTTTTAATATATATATATATATTTTTGCTTGCATCACACATAATTAAGTTGATTGGTTGGCTTGGTGATTTACAACAAACATGAGGGAATTAACAACCCCAAATATAAGTTTTTAGGTATAAATAAACAAGTAAAATTCAACTATTTATAATAAAAATTCAGTAATTTTACACCCAAAATTTAGCAATTTACAAGAAATATGAACACTTGTATTTAAGCAAGTGAACAAAAGTCCTACATAATTGTAGGGACTATGAAAACAAGTTAATAACCACAGAAGTCGTATTGGCTTTGGAGAATGAAAGGAAAGTCCCTACATATGTTGTCGATATCCAGGAACAAAGTGTCTTACAATTTCGGACTATGAAATCATATGGTGTTCGCCAATCTTCGACTGAAACTCTAAAATTAATTTAATCACGATGATTCAAATAATCGGCCACATTTATACAGGCTAATAATAGGTTCCGCTGATCCTGAAATTTTGATTTACGATCCTCCTGCATTCTTTGCCCACTATGATCCTCAAAAACATTTATTCAGATCTTTTGAGGGTTGTCGAGCCTCAATCAAATTGGAAATAATTTTTCATATTCCAAGTCCCGGCCCATCAGACCATATCAAAGTGTTCAATGTCCATTTACGGTAATAAATAATAAATTAATAATCAACATATGGTCTATTTTACCTAAATAATGATGTTTGATTTTTGTATCGTTTATTGTTCTTTAATACTGATACGGATTAATATTTATAGGTGTGTGACATTTAAATTCCCGGAGCATAACCAAGTTTTGTAACTGACTAAGGCTGATCTAAAGGATATGAGCATCAAGATTCTGAACTTTTGATTATATATTTTTCTAATGGATCATAGTCACAATTAGTAATTTTTTATTACGATTTTTAATTTTCTTTTTAGCTTTATTAGAAAGCGTAGAAATAAAGTAGGATAGTATAGAATGAAAAGGTTGTTCAGAATAAATTTGTTTGGTATGATTTTGAAAAGGTTGGAAAGGATACTTCTTTTATATAGGGAGAGGTTTTTTTTCAAAAATATTTAGCTAAATGATATTAAAATTAAGGTTGATACATCCTTAATCAAGTTTTCCTCTTCCACCTTTCTCTGCATCTACTTGGTACCACCAACCACGAAACCATCCGTGGTGATGTTCGTTGAAATCTACACTATTTAGATATAGTTTTAATGGTTTAAATTTAAAATTTTCAACTAATGATTTTTTTTAAAAAATAGTTTTTGAAAAAACTTACAGTTAAAAGATTATATCTATTTTGAATTATCTACATATTAAATAAAAATATTTTTAAAAATATAAAAATTTAAATCTCAGCAGTCTATTTTAACTTTAAATGGTTGAGATTTGATAAACATTATAGTGCTCATCACAACATGAAAATTGGTTCCCATGGAACACATAATCCCCTTTTGCTAGATTTATTTTATAATCCAAATTCTAAATTTATATTTTGTCTTCTAATTTTTGGCTAATGCTTCTTTTGGGTGGGAAGAAAAATTTAAGAGGAAAGAGAGAACTGGATAGAAAATCTTATCACTCCTCATATTTGAATGGTCAAGAGAAAATATAGAAGAAAGAAAAAAACAAATACCAAAATGACTAAAACATCCTTACTCATATACAAAAAATATATTAAGTTTAAAATTAAAGTAAATATCAAAATAAAAAATCAAATTAATGTTAATATAATCAAATAATTTAAAATTACATTACTTTGTAAAAAAAATATTTCCATATTACTCCTCCGGTCTTTAGTATAGGACCTAATTAGAAGTTTGATCTTAATCCTAAACATAGGACCTATTTCACATATTTACTAATTCTTTCCTAAATTGCCCCTATTGAATAATTAAATAGCACAATAATACTTATTACTCATTAGTAACACACCTATATATTTTATAAAGTGAGTGAGTACTTATTACTCATTAATCTCACACATATATCAATTCTACCGTTTTATATTTTTAATAAAATAATTTAAAATATGTTTTAAAATGTCAGTTTTTTAAAGAAGTTTTAACTGAGAGTATTTTAGAAAACATATGTCATATTTATGATTGTTAACTCACTTAACTAACTTTTTTAACTTAATCAAAGGAGTTAAATAGGCCTTATATTAAGGACCAGGGGAGTACTATGTTTTAAAACTAAATAATTTAATTAAAAATGCTATTTTCAATACTATTAAGTACAGCTATATTTTTGGGCGGAGAAAATTGTCAATTCAAATAAAATTTTATTTTAAAACGAGAATTTTTTTTTTTTTTTTTTTATAAATCTGACTATTGTAGTACACCATTTTCTTTCAAAATTGCGTAGCAAGTCCAGCCGAAGAAACTGTGCAGTGAGATTTATTAGAGTGAGACAAGGGCTGTGGGTAGGTGTGTAAATATAATTTTCTTCTCATTTTCTTTAATTTCCATAAGTTGCGGGACAAGTTAGGATGAAAACTTCACAGGATCCACACCCCATTTTCTTCACAACTTTTTTTTCCCCTTTCACTGTTCCTCCCTCATCCAAAATCCAAATGGTGGAAAATACACTTCTACTCACATTTTTTTCTCTAGTTTTTTTTTCTCCTTCATTTTATCTCCATCAAAACAAGGGGTAAGAGTTCTTACTTCTTAGTGGCTAAGTTTGGACTCCTCCTTTTATGCATAGCTAAAAAAAAAAAAAAACTAAGTTATCTGAATATATCTGATTCAAGCTGGGCTCCATTATTTTTATGCAATTTTTTGTGGAACAGTTTGGTTGATAATGATGACAGAAAAAATAATTGTCATAAGTTGATGATGTAAAATTAACATGGCCTTAATTTTATCTCAATTAACCTTATCAATAAAAAACAATAATGATCAAAACATAGAATTTGGAGAGTTCTATGTGTCTTTGACACTTGGATGGTTTGCATTTGTTGTTGGGTTTTTCTTTGGTTAACTGGCTTCACAATTTATTCTTATATGTGTCTTAGCTGGTGGTGGGGACTGTCGTTCTGTACTTGTCGAATGTGCTTCTTGTTGGTTGCGGTGTCTTCAAGCTAAATAAGGATAGTGGATTAAAGGGGACATCCATTCAAAGGCATATTATTGTCTTCCAATTTGAAGGGTTTGCAATGTTGTTTAGGATAACTTTTATTGGTCCTTCGTTATCAAACCAGTTGCTGGTAGGTGCCATTAGCTGTCTTGTGAAGGTTTGGCGTCAAGGCACATCTGTTCACACGGAATTGATGTCATTTTGGGCATCAAGGAGACGTGAAGAGAAGGCAGCGATGTCTATATCTTGACCTTCGACCACGTGGTTTTAAGCCGCACGCTCTTACTGTTTTATCATCGCCTTAGGACTTTCATCAAAAGTTTGCTAGTATCTATTAGGATGATTGTGTTAGTTTAACAAAAACAAGTAATCTTGTGTATGAAATCTGTAAATATCCTAAATTTTTATACCCAGAATTTAATTAAATTTATAAATAAATATCTTTTAGTAAAAAGTTAATGAAGTTCAAAATATAGGCAAATTTAATTAACCATGATCATATGTGTGTAAATGTGTGGTAATATTATAGAAAGAAATAACATAACATGATATGGAGGTCCTACATCAACTAAATACTAAAATGAGGGAGCTCTGAGTCAATATATAGGAGGTGATAGGTAGACTAAGAATAAGCCAAATAATTTTTATATACATTTAAGGCAGTCTCAGAAAAATGTTAGTTTTGAGTTTGTAAACTATTAAATCAGGCTGGAATTTTGTCATCCTATTTTTGATATCCAACTCGTCAGTTTCAACAGTTGGATTCTTAATCTAATCTCCGAGGTACGAGTTATTAGATACGTTTTGAACTCTTTTTTAAAAATTTTGCAGAAAAAACCCTGTATAGTAAATTATTGTTTTAAAATTCCTTCACCATTAGATCAAGCCACAATATGGAGAATAGACTTGTGACAGGGAAAAAATTAAATTTAACAGTCAAATCAATGATTTAGCTCCTGTAGTGAAAATAACCCAACTCATATTAAATTTACTTGTCTAAGTTATATGAAGATAGAATATAAGCCAT
This sequence comes from Neltuma alba, assembly GCF_004799145.2. NCBI lineage: Eukaryota > Viridiplantae > Streptophyta > Magnoliopsida > Fabales > Fabaceae > Neltuma > Neltuma alba. The sequence goes on along the minus strand of NW_021637877.1, from coordinate 13,673 downwards.
AAATTAGGAATTCTCTCTATAGGTTATGAATTTGATGATTCTACTTATATAACCTAATAATTAAAAAGATAATTTAAGTTAAAGGAACTTAGAAATTGAATGGTTTGGTATGAAATTAGTGAGTGGTTTTATTAAAAGATAATTTAAGCTAGGAGACCAGTTAACCAAATTTTTATCTGTTGCATGTTCTGGTATGAAGTTGGTGAGTGGTTTTATAACTAATATATATATATATTATGCTTTGTATGAATTGTCTTAGGTACGCTTTGAACTCTTTTTTTAAAACTTTGCAGAAAAAACCCTGTATAGTAAATTATTGTTTTAAAATTCTTTCACCATTAGATTGAGCCACAATATGGAGAATAGACTTGTGACAGGTAAAAAATTAAATTCAACAGTCAGATTAATAATTTAGCCACCATGAGCCACCACATCATCGATGACTGGCACCTCACCAACCCTTCTCTCTCACATCCATATTATTGCCATGTGTCCATCATTGTGATCCACTACGTCATCATCAACTACACCTCAACTCCTCCTCTCTCCCATGCAGCCACGTATTCTATCGTCTGAAAAGACCTCTTTTTAATACATAATTATAAAACTATTTTTTTAAAACAAAATGATAACCATGGTAGAAAAAGAATTGAGTTAGAGCGTTAAAATACTACCATGGTTATAAAGAATTTGGCTTATTCTGAAAACATCCCAAGTGGTTCAGGATACATAAAACACCCATGGATTTAACAACATGTAGAACAAAGCCTCAGGGCATAGTAATTGCCCACAAGCCCAACATAACATTCATCCCACAAAGACTTAGGGCACAAGAAACATAGAGTACTTAACCCAGCCCACAAGTCATACACATAAGAGTATCACATATAGTAGAGTCTTATGGCCTTTAGCCATTTTAATAGCATTCCATCAAATACAGTCATCCAAACAAAAGAAAGTATATGTCAACACAGTCATGGGTCCTAAGATGGCAATATACATAACATTACATGCCTAAACCAAAAGAGGACTACTAGGCTATGCTCGCCTATGCCTCTGGTTGCATCCCTTCATGCTGAGCCAAACTAGATGGCTCTCCTAAAAAGCACTAAGGAATAGCGGAGTGAGACGTAAAGTCCCAGTAACCAAGTACTAATTTATGATTTATACAAGTAGGATGGTAAGTTGGTGAAATAGTGTTTAAATATAGTTTAAGAAATAAATGATATTTTAATAGATACAATCACATAAAAAGAGTCTATCTCTCCATCCACAACACAACGCATATAAAAATACATATATGCAACAAGAAATGAAATATGCCCTTTTATCACCTTGCTCCTCCTTATGACTCCTTGACAAGGACCTGGACTTTCTGTGTTGAGTAATCCGGCCAAAGGTCACCCTACTCACATCAAGCAACGGGCCCCCTCCTATACCTACACCGCCCAAGAATGTACTATGGTGCAAGAGGTGTCTACCCAAGAGTTTGTTCTCAATTCCGGCCCAAGGAAAATGAAGAACTACAGGGGTCTAACAAAAGAGCCAAATACTGGGATCAATAGTGTAGGCATGCCGCACGGGCTTCAAGAACAATTATCCTCCACATAACAAAATCCTAACCTCCACATATGAACCTCATGCATAGTCACAATATATATATATATATTAAAAATCTCATAATATTTCAAAGCAAGATGATATAATTTCAAACAATGTACGACACATTTTTTTTCCAATAACATAATATTAGTATATTAATATTAAATTCAGTACCACAAAAAAACAAAATTTACAATAAAGCACAACTCAAGCATAATTAAATCAACATACTTCCCACTTCACCAAAATTTGTCATATAAGAAAATATACACTTTATTCACAGGCATAATTTCACAAATTAACTTGAGAAAATAAAAATATAAGAAACACCTTACAATCCAAAGCATGTATATAAAATAAATTAATCCCGGTTACCTCTACTCCAAGCTTAACCTCACAACTTGAGAAATAAGAGCACAAATTATAGACTCTGAAGTACAGGATAATCTACAAATAATGTAGATACAATTTAATATACATACCAATAAATAACTTAAATTACATAAGATTTATTATTATTAGTATATATATTTACTACCCAAAAATTCTTACTTCAAATAACAATTTTTCTCTATCCAAATAACTCATTTAAATTATAATTACTTATAAAATATTGTCTTTATCTAATATTGTAAGAATCTCAATTTATAACTTAGGTTTCCAGTTTCAAAATTTTTCTAATAATATAGTCTTAACCTATTTTATATTTTTTAACTGATTAAAATATCAATAATATATTAAGTAACCCAAATAAGTTATTTAACTTAAATTTAATCGGTAAAAATATTCTATATATCTTGAATATACATTTTCCAACTAAAATCTTAGTTTAAAATTCTCAAAACAATCAATAAACAAATATAAACTGATTAAAATTTCAATAATATATCAAACAACCTAAATAAATTATTTAACTTAGTTTTAATCGGTATTAATATGATATATATATCATAAATGACAGATTTTTCAACAAATAAATTTAATTTTAAATACCAAAAGTAATAAATGGACAAATCTGAACCGATTAAAATTTCTTAATAATATATCTTTAAATTTCTATCAAATATTTTCAAAACTTAATACTTACTCTATACCCAAATCACAAAATTTTCTCTAAACATTATAGTAATACTACTAATATAAAACTCTAAATATATTGAAAATATTCATAAAAAAAATTTAATAGAAAAAAGTGTTTTTATGTACCTAAATTATTTCCAAATATTAGCGCGTACTTGCAGAACTCTTCACTTGCAGAACTCTTCACTCATTCTCTTGTACCTTTTCTTCCTACGTCTCTCACCCTCTCTTTCTCTTCTAGCTAAGGCACAGGCAAAGGGGACATAGATAAAGAGCTAATAGTAATTTAACGTACAATATTCAATAATGAGCAGACCCCAGGAAATGACAAAGTAGGCTCAGGGCAAGAGAACTAAGTGTTTTTTTTTTAATAATCAAATACAGGCTATTTAAATCTAATTCAAACCATTAAGATTTATAATATGTTGTACTAAAATACTTTTTAAAAAGATTTAAATGAAGGGTGAAATAAGAATCGGATATAAGAACGAAATAACACTTAGAATAAATCTGAATAATATGATGTTAATTTGAAAAAATTGGGAATAAATCGCACGGAATAGATATTTAATTAAATATTCTTAAAAAAAAACCCTTTAAAAAAAGCCAGCTAATCAGATCTGACGTGCCAGGCATTTAGCACCACCACATCAGCACGCAGTCTGATGGCCCAATCCACGATAACACATGGCACAAATTCTAACGCTCCATTTAATCGTGGGCGTCCATTCCTAATCCTGTTAATTAATCCCAGTCGCCCTTGACCTGTTAGGGAATCCATGAAACAAACAATGGCATTTATGTACTCATATATAAACTGAAACAATAATAATAATACTACCTCCGATTTTAAATATAAAAGCTAGTTAACTAATTTTAGTATATTAAGAAAATACTATCTCTTATTCTTAATATAAGATCTCGTTTGATTTTTATCTTGACCCTAATTATAAGACCCCAATACTCATATTTATGTATTTTTTTTTAAGATAGTCCTTTTAATAATGATAGTTCTAAGCTCTAGCCAATACATTAAATTAATAAGGATATTTTAGGAAATATAACACTTATTTATTATAAATAACTAACTTAAGTTATTTTTTAATCTCCTCAAATTAATCAACTAGCTCTTATAATTAGGACACAAGGTAGTAAGTTAGGTTAGTTATTTGTAATAAATAGGTGTTGTCTTTTCTAAAATATCCTTGCTAATCAAGTGTATTGGATAAAACTACTATTATTAGAAGGACAATCTTAGGAAAAAATACATAAATATGAGAGATAAAGTGAATTGAGTATTTAGAACCAAAATAAAAGTTAAATAAGATCTTATATTAAGAACTGGATGTAGTAGTATAAACCAAAACTAGTGAAGCTATTATATATAGTCATTTTTCTAATTGATGAAATTTAATTCCGGAAGTGGGGAAAAAACAAAAAACCGAAAACTGAAACCAAAAGTTTGTATAAATAAAGAGCAGCAAAGTTGTTTAAAACCCCCCCCCCAAAAAAAAAAAAAAAAGCAAAGTTTTTCACATCCCCTTTGAAGATGTTGATCAAGCGGGTAAGTGGTTATTTTTATGACTCTACAAAACTATGGAGAGCTCTTGTGTGAAAGAGCCAGAAGATTCAAAATCCAGTCAGCATCATACTAAGCATCATCATCTGCCACGTGAGAATATGTTGGCCACGTGTGCAATTTTTTTCTCTCCCTCTCATTCTTTTCATAATATACAAACAACTAAACTACGCAAATAAAAAATTTCTTATTATAAGGACCTTCAAAATATTTCAGAATATAACATGTTTTGTTGACCGTATTAGTTTTTTTTACATCTATGATCTCTAACTAATTATAAAACTTCCTAATTAATTAACCAAATCCCTGTAACTAATAATTTTTATTGAGGATAATTGTGATATTTTACAAAAACTAATTAATTTGAACTAACTTCATTAATCTATACAGAATTGCTATTATGTGCTTGTATTAAAGACCGAATTTTTTTTAAAAAACTGGAAAGAGAGTGAAAGGTAGAGGGTGTGGATATAATTAATGTAGTAAGACGAACCAATAATTAATGGGGAATAATACTAGAAATTGGGTTCTCATTCAACGTTCATCATAAGAATGAGCACCGTGTGCTCAATACTAAATGCAATTTAGACTATCCTAAATTTGATATGCATTATTTATATTTAAAATTTTTTTAATATGCAGTGTTTTTAATAATAAATTTATTTTTTAAAAAAGTTTTAGTTATAAGGTTATCTTTGTTGGAAAAAAAAATTATTACCTTCGGTTCTTAATATAAGAGCTAGTTTAACTTTTAATTTGGTTCTAAATATTTGACTCCAATCCACTTTGTCTCATATTTATTTATTTATTTCAAAATAGTCATTTTAGTAGTTACATATGTTAAAGGTTTAATCAAATGGTAGTTTGTTTTGCTAATACATGATTAGCAAGGGTATTTTAGAAAAGACAACATATAATTATTACAAATAACTAACTTAACAACTAATTCTTATATTAAAAACCGGAGGTAGTATAAGATTATTTTTATTTTGAATTCTGTGTCTATTAAAATAAAAAATTATTTAAAATATATAGAAAATTTAAATTCAATCTTAACCATCCAATATCAATGAAGATGGTCCAAATTAAAATGAGCACCTTATACTCATTATTATGATGAGCATGAAATGTTCTTCGTAAAAATTTCAGACAATACTTGAGCGAGTACTTAAGAAAGCATTGTTAAGCTTTATCAACAATTTTTCAAAGTGAAATTTAGTAAAATAATTCTGAACCTCTTAACACGTTTATTTTGTCAAAGTCAGACATTCTTGTCACACATATACATACATACACACGAATAAAAATATAAACATATATTAAAGGTCAACTTTTACATAAATATGTAACATGGGAGGCACTCCCTTTAATGTTGCATGCAAATACGCAATACAAAGACTTAGTGCCAAGCACGTAAAACCGCGTCACCAATCTTGCTCATGCATATAAATAAAGAACGTCGTCGCCGTGTAACTAAAACTCACAACACCACCAACACAGCAACAAACTTCACCATGTCTACCTACGGCAAGCTCGACGAATCCGAGCAAGAAAGGCTCGTAGCTCGCCAGAAGACCCGGAGGCGAATCGCCGTCATGAGCTTGTCAGCCGTTGTCCTGGTCGGCGTTGTTGTGGCGGCTGTCTTAGGAACAAGTCTTGCTCACAACAACGACAAGGACGACAAAAACAACAGTAGTAGCAATAATGTTGATATTTCTGCTTCAGTGAAAGCCGTGTGTGATGTGACATTGTACAAGGATGCTTGTTATGCCAGCCTTGGACGTGTGGTTCAACCAGGACAAGTGATGAAGCCTGAGGATTTGTTCAAGCTGTCTCTTCAAGTTGCATTGGATGAAGTTTCTAATGCTGCTGATAAGTATTTTTCTGGTGAAAAGGGAGCTTTTAAGGATTTGATTGGTGATGACAATAGGACCATGGAAGCTTTCAGAAATTGCAAGGAGCTGTTGGGTCTTGCTATTGATCATCTGAATGTCTCCTTGTCTTCTGGGCAGAATTCTTCTGTTCTTGACCTTTTTGAAGATCTTCAAACATGGTTAAGTGCTACAGGTACTACTACCACTAGTCATTGATATAAAAGCTAATTAAGGGATTAAATTGGATTCTAAATATAAGATTTCAATTTACTTTATCTCTTATATTTATCAGTTTCCACGAACTAATTTATCTAACTTATAAAATAATACTCCTCTAATCCTTAATATAAAACCCATTTAACTAATTTGATTAGATTAAAGAAGTTATGTGAGTTAGTTACTTATAACAAAAGTGACATATTTTTCCTAAAATACCATAATCATCTTTTTTAATACCCCCTCTTCCTCTTCTACTTAATTATGGTTGAGGGAGTATCCATAGCGGTAATTTAGAGAAAACTGATAAATATGAGAAATGGGTCTTATCTTTAGGATCAAAACCAACTCAAAAATTGGGTTCTATATTAAGGACCGGAGGAGTATATAATTTGGTGTCACACAGTGTTATTGTAGAGAGGTCACATCTATTGTAATTAACTGATATATTTAACTTCCTTAATTTATTCAAATGAGTTAAATAGCTCTTGTATTAAAGACTGAAATAAGTATTCTTAGCTGTCACTTCTAGTATTTCTGTTACTCGACAATAATAATTGAGATGCATAGTTAAGAATAATACTATGATCATCGTTCGTGTGATTGTGTGATCTTACAGGAACATACCAACAAACATGCATAGATGGCTTAGAGGAAGCAAAAGGATCAATAAAGAACAGAATTAGTAGCTACCTAAAGAACTCTACAGAGTTTACTAGTAACAGTCTGGCCATTATCACTTGGATTCAGCAGGCTACAAGCACACTAAACTTGAGACGACGACGTTTATTGACCCTACCAAATAACAACGAAGCTCCAGCATGGCTTCATCAGAAAGACAGAAAGCTGCTTGCATCAGACAAGGACTTGAAGAAGAGAGCAGACATTGTTGTGGCCAAAGACGGGTCTGGAAAATACAGAACAATCTCTGAAGCACTCAAACACGTCCCAGAAGAGAGCAAGAAGAGAACTGTGATCTATGTGAAGAAAGGATTTTACTATGAGAATGTTAGAGTTGAGAAGAAGAAATGGAATGTGATGATGATTGGAGATGGAATGACCAGAACAATTGTGTCTGGTAGTCTCAACTTTGTTGATGGCACACCCACTTTCTCATCTGCAACATTTGGTATTAAAAAAAAAAAAATTCTCATCCTTTACACTTATCATTGGATTTCTTTTATCAATGTAGCTTTAGATTCTCAGTTATGACTGTGTGATCCAGCTGTTTTTGGGAAGAACTTCATGGCGAGGGACATCGGATTTCGCAACACGGCGGGGCCACAGAAGCACCAGGCTGTGGCACTAATGACAAGTGCTGATCAGGCTGTGTACTACAGATGCCTGTTTGATGCATTTCAGGACACTCTCTATGCTCATTCACATCGCCAGTTCTATAGAGAATGCAACATCTTTGGCACTGTTGATTTCATCTTTGGCAACTCTGCAGTTGTCATTCAAAATTCCAACATCTTCCCAAAGGTGGGGCAAAAAAAAACTCCCTTCAATCCTGTTTATAAGCTTCAAATTTGAAAGGAGCTGTGGTCCATTTCATAAGCTTCAATTTGGGTTTGTTTCAACTAATTTTAGCTAATTGCATGTTACTCATGAATTAGTTATTTCAAACTTGTAAGAAGGATCGGAGGGAGTAAAAAAGTAGTCATTCATAACTTTAAATTCAATCAGATCGTTAAACATCATCCATAACAAGCCGTATTATAAGTTATAAATAGTATGGCTTATTTCTTGGACTCTCTGTAAGTGTTTAGTTAGTTTCTAAAATGGTTTTGTTCTGTTCATAGGTGCCTATGTTGGGGCAGAAGAACACAATCACAGCACAAGGGAAGGTAGATCCTAATATGAACACAGGGATTTCAATTCAGAATTGCAGAATCTCACCCTTTGGGAACTTGAGTTCTGTGCAAACGTATCTGGGAAGGCCATGGAAGAACTACTCAACCACTGTGTTCATGCAATCTTCAATGGGAGATTTAATTGATCCTAGTGGCTGGTTGCCATGGGTGGGAGACTCAGCACCAGACACTATTTTCTATGCTGAGTTTCAGAACTTTGGACCCGGTGCTTCAACAAAAGGTAGAGTCAAATGGAAGGGTTTAAGAACAATTTCTGCTAAACAAGCAAATAGATTCACAGTTAAGGCCTTTCTTCAGGGAGACCGATGGATTCCGGCCACAAGTACCCCCTACAAGTCTTCTCTGTGACAATTTTTATTTCATATACACATAATGCAAAGCTTCTTTTCTGAGAGTTTTCTTTGGATTTCTGGTTTTTTTCTTTTGCCATCATGGTTTTCCTGTGTATTAATATAACTTTTCATCACTCTATTGATTAATTTGATTCAATACTTCAATTCACATTATTGAGAAATTATAAGATACAGTACTTACGCCTTTCTTATAGAGCTAAACAAAGCCAAATTGACGGAGTTAATATTGAATCTTCATTTATAAAGTCATTAATGTAATAAAACAGAAGGTCTCTAGTTTCTAGCACTTGGGGTCTTTGAACAACGATCTTCATGCAATTTTTGAAAACATAAACTTTAATGAAACAACTTTGCAATGGGAGTGATGTACTAAGTAACCATTGATGAGCACATTACATTTGCAGATATACTCTTTCGAGTTACATCAGAAAACTCTTTTCCCCCCTAACTTATGAATAATCTCCTCTCTTGAAATGACTAATCATAATGTAGCTTGATCACCTTTTTTATGGGCCTCTTCATACCTAAAACCAGAAATTTTATGCCAATTACTGTCATACTAGTAGAGTGAATCATTAAAATTTTCATTTCTTTTCTAAAATTACAGAGAACTGTATAATTTGAACTATGCACAAGTGTAATTGGCAAATACATAGGTGACTTTATCTGCAAAGACAATGCTTTTGAATTACATCACAAAATTGGTACATTTAGGCTAATTTGCAGTATACATAAATCTAAAGGAAATTTTGACCGGCAAATACACTGTTTCTGAATTACATCACAATACTCATACCTTTCATATCCTTTTTAAAAACTAGTTACACTTAATCTAACTTTCTGACTAACAACAATGAATCAAATTTATTACTTTTCCTGCAAAATTTGACTCGCTAATTTCCTAGTAATCCTGCAGAGTATGGTATATCTGTGTCCGGAAGCCATGTATCTCCAAGTGTAAAATTCAGGACAGTAAAGTTCAAAGCCTGAGTAGCATTCAGAAGGTTAAAACCAGGCCATTGAACCCTATTGTTTGTACTAGCCCTAGGTCCATAGTTATTGAACTCGCCAAAAAACAAAGTGTCCAACCCTACAGTCCCATTCCACTCTAACCAACCAGAAGGTTCAATCACATCCCCAATATAAGACTCCATGTACACCGTTCTAGAATATAACTTCCATGGCCTTCCCAAGTATGTCAAGGTGGTGGTAGTAGTAGTATTAGTAGAGTTCAAATCTGAAGCCAAATCCTGTGCTGCTTCAATGCTGCAATTCTGGATTGAGATTCCGGTGTTCTGGTTCGGGTCGGTTCTGCCTTGTGCTGTGATGGAATTCTTCTGGAATGGAAGTGGCTTCCTGGCATAGATTTTGCAGCTTTGGAATACAACAGCTGCATTGCCAAATATGAAGTCAACTGTACCATAAATTTCACATTCTCTGTAGAATTGCCTCAGGGAGTGAGCATAGAGGGTATCTTGGTATCCTTCGAAGCTGCATCGATAAAAGGTGGAGAGATCAGCATTGTTCCTCACTGCTACTGCCTGGTGCTTCGCTGGACCTGCTGTGTTCCTGAATGTGATGTCCACTGCTATGAATCTTTCCCCAGAAACAGCTGAAACAATACACAATATATGGATTCAAACTTAGAAAATTTGGATTTTTTTTTTTTTTTGGGTTGTTGAAAAGTAAAAAGGCTACAAGAATAGATGGATATGCATTTGAATCACTTTGGCATGGTTCTTGAACACTAAACTATATATGCCATCTCCCATCGCTAATATAGGAGCTAGTAGAAGGATTGGATTTGGTCCCATTGGCATGTATTAATTTTTCTCAAACTAATTTACTTAACCTAAAAGCTAATATCTGATCTAATGTTAACGGGGAAAAAACACATAGGTACCAAATTAAAAATTGATAAAAAAATATAGGCACCTTCAATATGGTTTTCCCTTGTAACAAATGTGATATAATCTCCTTAAAATAATTCTAGGAAAAAACGTATTGAAGGTACCTATATTTTCTCTCAATTTTTAATTTGGTACCTGTGTTTTCTTTCTCTTGACTAAATTATTTAATTTTATATTTTTAGCAATATTAGCTCTTGTAACTTTGTTCTATTAGCACTTTTAGTGTCTATTTGGGATAGCAGTAAAAATCCCCTATAAGCATGTTTCATGTAAGTCGAGATAAAACTTTTCTCACATGCTTGTTTTGTACTCCGTAAATTACTATTAAAAAAATAGTTTATAAATTATTTATAAGCTGTTCCAAACGGGCCTTTAGTCTCTATACAAAGGTTAATGATATTAATAGAGCAAAATTAAAGATTTAGTTAACAGAAAAAAGCACACAGGTACCACATTAAAAATTGAAAAAAAAAATATATAGTTACCACCAAAACGGTTTTTCCTTGTTATAATTAGCTAACAAGACTAATTTTCTTAATCTACTTAAATTAGTTAAGTAACTTAAATTAAGGACCGGGGTGTGTGTAGAAGTCTTACCAAAGGTGGAAGAATTAAAGGTTGTCCAGCCATCAATGACACTGTGATTGCCTGCGATGATGGTGTGGTTGATACCATCACCAATGAGCAAGATGTTCTTCTTGTGTTTAGGAACAATGACATATTCTTCATAGTATCCTTCTCTGACATAGATAAGGAAGTAGCCATCTTCTGGTCTGAGGTTTGTAGGTGCAGCAGAAATGGCTTCTCCAATGGAGGTGAAGTTATCAGTGCCATAATGGCTCACAATTGCATAGCTGTTTAATAGAATCCCTTTGCTTTCACTTTCTCTCAGAAGAATCCTCTCACTTCTGCTTTTGCACTTTGATGATGCCTTGCAACTGTACTTCTCCCGAAGAACCTGCACCATAATTTAGCCTCTCATTTTTCCATTATGTGTCTTAATCAAGCGTGTAATTAGCTTCATTGTCTATAGTTAATAAAACTTCCGTACACAAAGAAGTAAATAAATAAAACTTCCATCAAATGGTTTGACATTTGTTTCCCTTAAACAAGATCTTAAGCTCGAGTTTTCTATATATAAAAAAATAATTAAAAACATATTACTTTCTTTTTCTAGTTAGACAAACAGACACTAACTACCTGAGGTTTGGTCATTGGCAAAAGAACATATTACTTTCCTAATAGCCAAACATGGATCAGGTTGCAAGCTTAAGCACTGTGATCAGATTAAACTATAAACTACATCTTATATTTAGAAAGAAAATATATTCTTAGTCTTCCAAAACGACACTGTTTTTCTGGAACAGGAGAAAGAAAGATGTACATAATATGTGTGTGTATATACTCCTCCGGTCTTTAATATAAGGCCCATTTAACTAATTTGATTAAATTAAAGAAGTTAGGTAAGTTAGTTAATTATAAGAAATGTAACACGTTTTTTCTAAAACACCATAATCATCTTCTTTAATACCTCCTCTCCCTCTTCTACTTAATTATGGTTGAAGGAATATCTATAAGGATAATTTAGAGAAAATTGATAAATATGATAAATTGGTCTTGTATTTAAAACCAAAACCAACTTAATAATTGGGTCCTATATTAAGGACCGGAGGAGTATATGACAAAAACAATATTTAAATTATAACTTTTTTTTAAAATAGTAATTAAATAAAGTATAGCTACTAAGGCCAAAATCTGATTTCAACTGTTGGTGAATGGTGATGCTGCTAATACGGGAAAGACAGTGCATCATCCTGTCACGTGAGATTGAACACGTGTCCCACGTGACTTGTTGTATGATATGATCAAGTGGTTAGAAGTTGGTTGACCTGCAACCCTACTATGGTTGGTACATTATTTCTTATAAAAAATTTTAAAATTTAAAATCATCAACATCAATATAAATTGTAAAACTTATAAATAATAGATATTCTATTAATCCAGTAATAATAACCTACTCTTTTTGGTCCTCATTATAAAGCACTTTTAACTATTTCATTAAAATCAAGGAAAAATAGTTAAATCATTAGCTTAATATGAGAATAGATAAAAATTTTAAATTTGACAAAAAAAATTTCAGAATGAAATGAATAATTTTGATTGCAAAATAAACTATACAAAATCAAGCGATATACAAGCAATAGAATTTACAAGATTAAATTAAAAGTGAAATTTTTTTTAAAGAATCTCTAATTATAGCACGAATACTTATCAAAATATTAAGTCACAAGACCATTAGCCCATTTGATTATAATAAAATGGAAAAGACTAACATATTACTTTTAAAAGGCACTACCCGCCAGAAGTATAATCTAATTGGTCCAAAAGCATAGAAGTTTATATTACGTCTATCCCTAATTATAAAATCTCGTTTATAAAATGAGGTTTTATAATTAAAATCAGAGATACTACATCATCACAGTAATTAAATATATATTAGCTCTATTTAATTAATTTGATTAAATTAATAAAGTTAAGTAAGTTAGCTAATTATAAAAAAATAGATATGTTTTTCTATTTAATCATCTTCTTCAATATCTTCCTTTCCTCTCCTATTTAATTATGGTTGAGAGAATATCAATAAAAATAATTCAGAAAAATTATAAATATGATAAATAAATTTATATTTAAGATTAAATTAATTTAATAATTAGATGTTATATTAAGAACAGAAAGAATATGATGCAACATGTTCATACACAATTTAAAATTAGTTATTCCTCACCGTGTTTATTTTGATTCACATTTATTGGTGTCGGAAGCCTTGCGCTGAAGCTAGTCAGATCAGCAGTATTCTGAACTTAGGAGTACAATTTAAGTTACACCTAATCTATTAAATTTGAATCCAAACAGGAAACAGCTAGCCAGCTTTTCTTTTTCCAAGAAAACTAAATTATCAAAATTATAAAAAATATATATAATAATTTAAAATATTGCTTGATATCTCCCATAATGTGTCGGTGACCATGCCTAAGCCTCTCAATTTTCCTTGCTGCCCCCCATTTTTGACTCGGAGAACATGCTTCATATAGAACCCACGTATGCGACAAATTTAGTATTAATGTTCTCATTGAAGAATTCTTAGTATAATATTTTAATTAATTTTCCTATTAAATTTATAATTT
>NW_021637876.1:0-50916 GCF_004799145.2 Neltuma alba | reverse complement strand
TTTTTAAAATTATTCAAAAAAATTAATGTATATTATTTATAGGGAAAAGGACATAAAAAGAAGTTGAAAATTGTAATATTTTAATTAGACATTTAAGAGGTCAAAATCTTATGGGAGGAAGTGGTGTCTAATCTGTTATTTTATAAATATAGTTAAATGACTAAAAATGCCTTTTATTAAACGTTTTTTAAAAAAGCTATCAAACTTGGGTTGGGGTAAAAGTCCAGCCCATTCACCAAGAATGGTGACACCCAATTTTTTTTACCCCCGCGCAGAGGAAAAGAGAGTCCCAATCTAGTATGCCCGTAATGAGGAATAATAATATACTAAACAAATTTTGCAAACTGGTTAAATGTTATAATTAGCAACTGATCTTAAGTTTGGACCCAAAAAAAAAAAACTAATTTTACGATAAAGCATTTTAATTATTTAGGAAATAAGATATTGGTGTAATATTTAATTATTCCCTTTTCCCTACCATCTCATCGCATCTTCTATTCATACTTTAAGTAGGGCCACACAAATACCTATTTGGACCAGGTTTAGTATCAGTCTGAAATTTGGTCTGAAAAATGATCAGGTTGAAATGTTTGGTCTGAAATCGTGTTCAGCCTTGTTTAACTCGAGACCAAGATTGGGTTGGACTTGATCTGTCTGGTTACTAGAGCAGTGCACTAAACTTTGCTCCTTCCTTTTAAAAAAACTAGCAGATTATACAAAATAAAAAAGGATCTGAGCTGTCATTTTTTCCCTTGATACATACACGGACATAGAGTTGGGTTTTTCAAGACTTCCCTCCCATTTGCTTTTCCAATTTCTCCATATTATATTCTAGTAAATAAAATAGTTTGATAAAACTATTTTTTATATTCTAAAATGCATTTTATTCCTCCTCTCTCTCTCTCTCTCTGCGCTTATTATCTCACGCCCTCAACATAAATCGGGTTGTTGCAAGCCAGACCAGGTTTCAGGTTTTTTTGGCATAGCCCTATGAACCAGAAATTTTTCCTTTGTGCCATGCACAAAGTAGTATATTTGATTAGATTTGAAATTCTAATAGATACATTATCTTAGGTAGCTCAAAATTTACTTAATTTTATTTCTCTCATTTAAGCCTTCAACTGAAATACCATTTAATTATGATACTTCCTATTTAATTTAATATATTTAAATCCTAATTAAGATATTATTCAAATTTAAAATGAATTACTAATTTTTTTATTGGAACCTCTAATTAAAATTTCATTTAATAATAATACTTTTCATTTAATTTAATATATTCAAATTTCAACTAAGATATTATTCAATTTGGCACCACAAGTATTGTCGAGAGAAGAAAGAAGAAAGCCTTTTAAAACCAAGTATACCATAGTGTTTAGGCAGCAGAATTTGATCCAAGCCTTGGACCTTTCGATTCTGTTGAAGTTATATAAATACATATATATATATATATATATATGTATATTACATAGGCGTAGGCTTGAGCCGTGGAAGAATTGTTTCGTACAAGAATTATCTCTAAAGATATTATTCCCTTCGCTCATTATTATAAACACTTAAAAATTAATAACTTTACATAAATAAATAAAATTAATTGGAATTAATTATTTATTATAAAATATAAAAATTATCTCAATAAAAGTCATTAATTAAATAAATTAGGTTATTTAGTTAGAAAGGTTAGTGGTTAGTTGGGAAATTGATTCTTGCAGAGGTTCAAGACTCGGAAAAGTCATGGTGAATTATTTTGATGCTTATCAGGGTTAGTCTCCATACCTCACTATCTTATGAATTTCATAATTTTTTTGATAATATAATCTTAGCGAGTTGTTAAGGACTTGGATCCCTTCAATTGATATGTTCTCTCAATTGAATTTTTTTTCTAAAACTGAGTAACATTAAAATGAAAAGCAGATTACAACAAGAAATGGCCAACCCTCCTTCGATAGCCTGTTGAAACAGAGGTGGACGGTGATTTAGGATAAAAGATTCCCTTCTTAGCAATCAAGGGATATTAACATAACGGTGTTGAGGTGGCAGCTACAAATTTGTGTTTATCTCAACACCAGCCGCAATCGTTGACCGAGAGCAGCGAATCGCAGAAGGTAATGAACACTTTTGGGGACATGTGATAGTTCAAAAGTCAAAACGGAGGGGGAAAACCGGCAAAAGTGAAGGCTGTGGAATAAATAATATTACTCTATCCCTTGTTATAAGATATTTTAAATTAAATTATATGGTTTAAGAAAACAATTAAAATTAGTTAAAAAAATTAATATGTAATAAAAGTAATTTTTTCTAAATATACCTCTATATATAAATGGACAGATGTGAGAGAGTACTAAGTAAGATAAATGAAGAAAGAAAATGTATTAAATATATTAAAATAAGATAAAATAGATAATAATCATTAAATATTCAGATAAATTCAAAAAGATCTTATGACAAATCTATTTAAAAAATTAGATTTTATAATAAGAACGGAAGAATACAGGCAAATAAAACAGCTACAAAAAGTAAAGAGCAAAGCAAAAGGGCCCAAGTTTTTTTTTTTAAAAGGTTAAAAAAGAAAGTAAACAATAGACTTGTTCCTGAAAATACAGAGGGTATGGACATTTAGATGACCAATGGCTTGAAATAACCCATTGTTAATTCAATAGTGAGGTAATTAAGGCTTAGGTATCTAAAGCAAACGCTAATCAACAAGGTGGGGTATAATAGAATGAGTTAGTCTCTTACGATATGACAAACTAAAATTTAAATTTCAATTAAAAAATGTGTTTGTATTTAATGCCTGTAATTCCTCAAACATGATTACCTCCATAGACTTGTTTTAAAAAATTGAAATAGGATTAAAAGCATTTAATTAAATTTTTACTTTTTTTATCTTACATCTTGTTATTAAAATTTTAAAGCCCCCACTTTTCTAATTTGTTAAATTGAAGTAGTTGAAACCCAACAATTGTCCCGTCTTGGAAGCATCCGCTGCGTCACCATTTCCGTTGCCATGGCGTTTTCGATTTTCAATTTGAATTATAATTCTTATTTATATACTTATACTACTACTCCGTCGCTTATTATAATTATAAGATCTTTTTAACTAAATTGGATAGTTTAAAAAAAATTAAAATTAGTTAAAAATAATTAATGTGTAAAAAAAGCAATTTTTTTTAAATATATCCCTATATATAAATAGGTAAATGTGAGAGTACTAGTAAGATAAATGAAGAAAGAGATTATATTAAATGCATTAAATTAAAAATAAAATAGGTAATAATATATTAAATATTTACACAAACTTAAAAAAGATCTTACTAAAAAAACAAACCTATTAAAAAATTAAATTTTATAATAAGAGACGGAGGGAATAATATAATCCTATGGTCCTATTTATAGGCAGGAAGAGAATTTATTTTTTGGTCCTATTTATAAGGCGAGAGAAATTTTTTGTATGGATGTACAATTTTACCTTTTTTATTTATTGTGTTGATTTCATTTATATGAAACATAATGTATATTAAATAGGGATAAAGTTGGAAAGTCATTAAATTTTAAATAAGAATTAATAAATTTAAAATTTTTTTTAATCTGTATAAAACATACTAAAGTGTTTTGTAAAAGACAAGAAGAGTATCTAAAAACAAAAGAGAAAGCTGAAAGGCAAAGCATTCCCAGCTTATAAGGAGCCCTCCCCACCCCCTGAAGCCGAACACTACACTAGCAAAGTAACAATGCTTCCATACAGAACTCAGGCCCTTGTGGATAATAAGCTGCCCTCTCTACTGTGAAGTCGAGCACAGCGCTGACTATGCCTCCGTACAAAATTCAGACCCTCATGGATGATCTCCCTAAGCTTGCATCGCCCACATCCTTTCCTTCACATCTCCCCGCGACACGTAGGCTCTCCTGTGTTTCTCGCTCTTTCCTTTCCCGCGCCGTCTCCGACGCCCTCTGGGCTTCCTTCATCCCTCCCGATTGCCTCTCCTCCCCTTCTCCTCCTCCCCCCCTTTTCTTCCAAGAAGCATTTCTTTCTCTCTCACCAGCCCCAACTCATCGACAACGGTCTTAAGGTATTCCTTCCCCTTCTTTCTCCTCGTATCTTCTCAATTTTGTTTACCTCTTCCAATCTTAGTGCCTTGGTAACTTCGATGCTCTTTTATTTAGACCTAAGGGTTTCAATCTCATGCCTCTTCATGTATATTCAGAGCTTTTGGCTGGATAAATTTAGCAAGGCGGAATGTTTCATGCTATCCTCGAGAAGTCTCTCGATTATATGGGGAGACACTCCGGAGTACTGGGGGCGGCCTTCGCTGCCGGAGAGCAGGTGAGTCAATAATAGAAACGCTACTTTGCTGTTTTCGTGACGTGACCTGTGGAACTACTACGTACCTTGCAGGTTTCAGGAGGTTGCTGAGCTTCTTGATGTGTGGTGGCTGGAAATTCGAGGGCGCATCAACACGCGCATGCTGTCTCCTTCAACTCTGTACACGGCTTACCTCGTGTTTAAGTTAACTCCCGACGCCATAGGGTTCGAAAACAATCCGGTGGAGGTCTCCGTGGGGATCGCCGGGAATGATAATGATGCTCAGAGGCAAATCGTCTTTTTGGATCCACAAGAAGCACAGGACGAGAATCTTAATGGACAATATCCAAACGAGAGAGCAGATGGATGGTTGGAGATTGAATTGGGGGACTTCTTCAACGAAGGAATAGATGACAAGGAGCTGGAAATGGCTGTTTGTGAGATCAACACTAGCCACTGGAAGAGCGGCCTTGTCATTGAAGGATTAGAAATTAGGCCCAAACTCAATTAGTAGATGGTGAGCCTATGCTGCGAGTCTGTGATAGATCTTATTTATCTCCATATCAGGTTAGTGTTATTATGTAAATTAAGGGCTTTCACTTCCTTAGTTCTCTACCGAATCTTTGTTATGCCTTGTTTTCTTTAAATCGTATGTCATCTTGCATATTATAAGTCTTGTAGATCTTAACGCTTTCTTTACTTTCTTTTGGTAGAGAATATACCAAAAATCCCAAGTATTTAGTTTGGAGTAACTGTGGTTGTGTCTCTGGAAATTGGAATCAGTGCATTGGAAATTTTTGCTGCTATTTTTAACGGAAAAATAATAATAATAATAATATATATACACATATATAAAAGAAAGAGCTTGCCTTCCTCTCTAATTAGTTGCTACTATTCTTGAATTGAAATTGCATATTTCTTTAGTCTCAAACTTGTCTGGAAGTGCATCCATTCAACTGATAAGAGCTCATTGTTCTTATGCTATGCTTGTGAACTTCTGCACACTCATCACCTTAAACTACTGTTTGAGGTTTGAGCAGATTATTGTCCCTGACTTACTGAAGTTGATTTTAGTCCTGCTGATATATTGCTTTTAATTTGTTTGAATCTTGGGCTAAATGGTGTTTTTGGATTTTTCTTTGCACTAAAGATGATTTTTTTGGCTTGATTGACCATTGCCCATTGAGTTCACTGCTTTAAATCTGAACATTTCTCCTGTGTTGGATCAAACATGCTGTTAGTCTATTGAGAGTAGTCTGATTTGTCATTTAGTTGCTGATTGTGTTTTGATTTGTTAAATTGAACCCTCGGATTTTTGTTGGTATCTTCCCTTGAATTTGAACTAAAGTTGCTGAAAATTTCATCTTTTTCCCCATTATGGTGCAATACTGGATTTCTGTCGACTTTTGACTGCTGGCTGTGACTGAAGATAATCTGAAATCTCTGAACTGGGGCATACTTCACTAGGTTCCGACTTGTACAGCTAACTAGTGGGTCTCTTAACTGGATAATTGAGTGCATTAGCCTGCCATTCAGTGGGCATTAGCTTGAACCGTTGCATGTTTGCTATTATTCTGTTTTGTGGTTTTTCCTAGGCTTTGGGTTTGTTAATCTGGCATTTGTACTAATCTCATTGAAATTCATGGCAGGCTTTGTGAATCTTTGCTACCTCTTGCTGTATTACATTGATTAGGAACCAAATTGTAAAATTTTGCAGCTAACTAGATCAAAAGCTTGAAGAAAACCAAATATTGGATTTTGGGGACAAAAGATATAGACTTCTAAGTTGCATTTTGAGCTGTATTCCATTAATTTTGGTCACTCACTGTCCTCTACTCGTTTTTGTGCTAAATCTCCTTGCATTTAACCAGCTGAACATTCTTTTAGTTCATGTGATTCCATTGATTCCTCCACATCTGATTCTGAATATTTTGGTTGTGATTTGATTGATAAGCACTTAGTTATAGATGCAAATAATGTTTATATAACTAAGATCGAAAATGATCATATGAGTGTGATTTATCATAAGTGAATTCTTCTCTTAATAGCTGCACATGTACAGTGTTATTTAAAAAAAAAAAAAAACAAAGTAGGGGAATCACAAGGATACGTTTTGCAGTATCTTAAAATTGTGACTTAAAGTGATGGTGTGAGTGCTTCGTTGTTGTTTTGAATTTTAATAAAAAAATGCATAGCTATCTTTTTGGTCAAAGTTTTGCGTCAAGACTGGTGAGCTTGGTCCTTTTGTTATTAGCCTAAAAATCAAGACATGTAAGTTATATATATATTAGGAAAGGTTTGCATACTAGATTATGGCACATGTTAATGTCCTTTTGTTTTGTTCGACAAGAACACATAAGTTTAAGCACTTGCGTAAAGGGGTTACATCTAGTATCTCCATTGGGCACTCATTTGATTTGGGTTAGATTTCTATTTGAAAGCATTTTTTTTTCCTTTCTCAGTACGAAATATTAAGTTCAGAATTCTATTTTAAGTGAAAAGTGATCTGTATTATCATTATTAAATTCTTAAACAGAGGCACAAAGAAAAGTTCAAGGAAATTTACAAATGTTTTTGCAAGAAAGAGTGTTTAAGGAATGTGATGATTTATTTGAAGCGATTTATTTTCTTCCTCTCTAGAAGTTATACTTAATGCCTTTATGGGTTGCCCAAAAAAAAAAAAAAAAGAAAAAAAACACACACACACACACACAGGCGGAGACCCTTTTTTTTAGTATAAGAAATTTCTGCAAATTCATGTGTCCCTTTTTAGCTGCTACAAAACCTATAAAATCTAAGCTCCAAGTGCGACAATGACCACCCCTACAGAGATTTAGTTGATGATGCGAGATTGCTGTTCCATGGGAATTGGAAGGTTTGGATTAACCATACTTGTAGAGATAAGAACAAGATGGCAAATAGGTTAGCGAAATCTGCTCATAGATCACAGGAAATATTTTGCATCTTTAATCAACCTCCACTTTTTATTCAGGAGGCGGAGGCTGATGAGAGAGGCAAGGAGGCATTGTTTTCTAGCCTTTTCTTGTATTTTGTGTTTAAGTTGTATGCAGTTCTACATTCCAAATAAAAAAAAAAAAGTGGTAATTGCTTATCTGGTATGCTAAGGTTGGGGAGGCTTGACCCCATTTCATCTACTCTCGTAGGGTCATATAATTTCTAAGTTGTATGGTGGTTTTAATAAGGAGGTTACAGTGTACCATCCAAGCATCTAAATTTGGAGGACCGAATTTCTATAAGGGGGAAGGAATGTAATGACCCAGCCATTTGAGAATTTTAAAAATCAACAATAATCAATTAATTGATTAGGTAAGTTTTTTTAGAGAAAAAAAGGGAAAGGAAGAAAGAAAGGAATGATAATAGTCCTGACATTAGAATAACATAATAATTTTACTATTAATTAATATTTTAATGATTTGTTGTAGATATGCATCAAAAGTGAATGTAGTGGGAGGTCCAAATATTTCTTATTTTTTTTAAAAAAAAAGACCCCATCAGATTTTTTTTCTCATTCGACGATCAGAGGGAGGGAGGGAGGGAGGGAGGGAGGGAGGGGAGGGGAGGGTCAGACGCTTGGAAGGGGGGGGTGGGGAGTATCCATCGCGATTTTGCTCTCCCTCTTCCCTTCACCCTCCTCATCTTTCTGGCTGTTTGATGATGCGCGTTTGGTACCAAAACTGTCCACCATTTTCCTAGGCCGTGCTTTTTCTTTGCTCCACGTTGTTATTCATCTTCGCTCTCATTTTATGTTCCTTGTTCATTGTTAATGTCCTCCTTCATTCAACAACGTTGTGTATGTGAGCAAGTTCACCCCTTACTTCTTCTTTCTCTTTGATGTCTTTGTGCAGGTATGTGTTTGTTCTTCATCTTCAAATCTGTCTCTGTATTTGTCTGTAGTGTTTGCTGTGAGTGGTGGTCTGCTGTGTATATGGTTTGAATATTGGTGCACACAAAGTGTGTGTTAAAATTTATAATAGAGGAATTTTGTTGGAATGAGGTAGTTAAAGATGTTCAACGTATTATGGGCTTAAATGCTAAATTAAAGTTGTTCAATCCTTATTTCGGAACGTGGAGATGCACAGACATTGTTTTATGTGTGTGTGTGTGTGTATTCTGGATTAAAATGAAAGGTACGAAGAGGAATTTAGGAAACCCTAGGAGATTATTATGTTCATCAATGAAGTGTACGGTTGCTAGTTTTTGACTTTTTGTATTATGGTGTTTGTTCATTAGTTGATTTTGGATGCACATAAGATATTTGATGAAATGTGTGATAGATAAATATCTGATCCATGGAGACAAGTTTGATAAAGGCATCATTGAATTAAATTCTAATGTCGGGGCTGCTCAATCTTATTAAGGAGCTTGAAAAAAGAAATTTTATCAAGAGATTGTTTTTTAGAAATTCGGTTGATTTTAATTGAATTTTTAAAACCAAAGAGAGGAATATGTTGTTCGTTCTTGTCTAAGTAGTTAAATGGCTTGAAGGTGGTAGAGTGAGAGATCAATAGAAGAATGAATCATACATACATACATACATATATGGTTAGGAGCTGGTGTGGGAATAGCGCCCCATAATAATTTTCATAAATGACATTTTTACTATTTGTTATCAATTTAACAAAAATATCAGTTTTCTTACTAATGGGGTATTTGGCATTCTCAAAACTGCAGTTTCAGAAGCATTTTTCCGCAAAACGAGGTAATTTCTTTCATATATTTACTTCGTAATCCGTAAAAGCACTTTTGAAATTATAGTTTGATTTCTATCTAAACACCCTCTAAATAGTTTATCAAATCAAATTTTGTTGAAATTTTTATCATTTCTCGTTTTCATTTGTTGGATATTTTAATGTTTTAGCTCTTGGAAGGTTATATTTATTACTTACATGGAATAAGAACTTTACATAAGAATATCTGCTTTTCAATATTTTGTTTTTAAATAAGAACTTAAGGTTATATTTTTCATTGTTTCTAATAGTCTAATAATCTTCGCATCTCATAAGAAGCCCAAGAATATTTGAACCCGAATTAACTGTATTTTGACAATTCTGACGTCAGCATGTATAGATGAGTTTTTTTTTTTTCCGCCCACCACAACATATATAGATATATAGATTATTTATTATTTTTTTTTATAAACTTACGACGTTCGATATTATCCTTAAAAAATTAAAGCATATGGCTGAGTTTCAACTAATTATTCCGTAATATTATTCAATTTTGTGTGTTGCCAAGAGAACTGCCAATTCATTTAACAAATCAACATATAAAAGCGCCTAACCTTGTGCTGTTTAAAAGATTACATGTTCATCCCCACGCATCGCATGGGGTCTGTATTAGTATTGTTAAAAGCAAAATCCAGTCGGTCGCATCGTGAGAGGGGAGTTATGTGAACTTTGTTGTGTGTTTTTTCTTCGAAAAGGCATGGTGAATTATTTTGGTGCTCGTCAGGGTTAGTCTCCATACCTCACTGTTTTATGAATTTCATTATTTTTTTGATAATAAAATCTGGGCGAGTTGTTAAGGACTTGGATCCCTTCAATTGATATGTTCTCTCAATTGAATCCCCCCCCCCCCCGGAATATAAAACTGAGTAACATTAAAATGAAAAGTAGAGTACAAGAAGAAATGGCCTACCCTCCTTCGTTAGCCTGTTGAAAGAGAGGTGGACGGTGATTTAGGATAAAAGATTCCCTTCTTAGCAATCAAGGGATATTAATAATTAGATTGTGGTCTAAAGCTGTTGAGGTGGCAGTTACAAATTTGTGTTTATCTCAACACCAGCCACAATCGGTGACCGAGAGCAGTGAATCGCAGAAGGTGATGAAGACTTTTGGGAACGTATAATAGTTCAAAAGTCAAAACGGAGGAGGAAAACCGGAAAAAGTGAAGGTTGTGCAATAAATAAATAATATACTCCTCCTGTCTTTAGGAACGAGTTGTGGAGTTGGTTTTGATCCTAAATATAAGATTTATTTCTCATATTTATCAGTTTTCTCTAAATTACCCTTATGATACTTCATCAACTATAATCAAGTAGAAGAGGAAGAGGAGGTATTAAGAAAGATGATTATGGTATTTTAAAAAAAATGTGTTATATTTCTTATAATTAACTAATTTACCTAACTTTCTTAATCTAATCAAATTAGTTAAATAGGTCTTATATTAAGGATCGGAAGAGTACTTAAAAACAAAAGAGAAAGCTTAAGGGCAAAGCATTCCCAGCTTATAAGGAGCCCTCCCCCACCCCGAAGCCGAACACTACACTAACAAAGTAACAATGCTTCAATACAAAACTCAGGCCCTTATGGATAATCTCCCCGAAGCTTGCATCACCCACATCCTTTTCTTCACATCCCCCCGCGATACCTGTAGGCTCTTTGTTGGCGGGAATGGTTCTCTGAAGAGTACAAGAAAAAGATATGAAGAAAGTGGTGTACTATGTCTTCAAGGTGTGGGTAGCACTTTCCTTTAGGCTTAATTCGCCCCCACCTATTCCTATTTTTTAGTGTGCAAGTTGGGTTGACCAACGAATTTCCTTCAAGATACAATGAAGACCCTTGAATATAGATTGCACTTTTAAAATTCAAGCAAAGACAACAATGACTTTTATAAAGTGATAATTTGACTCTATCTCTGCGTGCACTCAAAGACAAATGCAATAAGTTTGATCTTAGTGATTGTATTATATATCTCCAAATGAAGTGATGGTGAAGGGTTTATATAGAGCATGGAATGATGCCTTGAAGAGATACCTTTTAGAATAAAACCTTACTAAATAAAAAGTCACAACTATATATTGGTTCATGAACCAACATAATTTAAATAAATACAATGAATTTAGTATGTAGGTTCATTTAATGTTTTAACTTCCTACATGACCTTTTGTTAAATACAATGTATTTAGTATGTAGGTTCATTTAATATTTTAACTTCCTACGTAACCTTTCATATATATATATTAATTTATATAAAGACACAACCCTTCAAATAAATTTATTAATTTATATGAAGACATAACCCCTCATATAAATTTATTAATCTAATAAATTTATATGAGGACATGACTTTTCTAAAAAAACACATCTCTTCATTTTAAAAATATTCCAACAATCCCCCACCATTTTTAAAATGAACCCAAACTCTTATCACTTCGGAAATCTCATGTTTTCAGTAAAGATATCTCAAGGATTTGAACCTTTACCTAAGCAGGACATGGTTTCACCCATCCGAAATAACATGGTAGACTAAGTTTTGAACCAATTATCCCATATGAACAGGTGTGCATGACTCACGTATGGGATCTCAAACCATTGTATGCCACTTAAAATGACACGTTTATGGCCTTGTGTCCGTATCCTTTTCATAAAGAGTTTTCAGAGTCAAGCCCTTAGACTCTTAGAAGCGGCCCCACTTCACTCTCATATAGGTAGACTTCGTCAAGAGCACCACCATGATTAATGCTCCAGCAAAATATATGCTTACAGGTCCATTAAGAGCCAAATTAAAGCTCAACCTTTTCTCCCTTTAAATCTCATGGTTACCAAGTACTTTTCAACCTTGGGATGTATAAATATGTCAAGTACTTGCAATCACTCTAATAGCGTACTTTCACAATTGAACTCAAGACTTGATATGATAGTCAAGTGTGAGTTGGGTTTCCGCTATCGGTGATCAAGGTTTATAGGGCTTCAATCCCATCCCCTTTGATGTTTTCAACATCATTTCCCTTGCTAAACCTTTCGTCAAAGGATCTGCAAGATTTAATTTAGATTTTATATAACTTATGCAGATTACTCCATTCATAATCAGATCCTTCACAGAACTATATCTCAATCCAATATGTCGTGATTTCCCATTATAGACTTGGTTATAAGCCCTTGTAAGAGTAGACTGACTATCACAATGGATAGATATTAGTGCCATTGGCTTAGGCCATATAGGAATTCCAAGTAACAAGTTTCTAAGCCATTCCGCTTCCTTACTACTTGCAGCCAATGCTATAAACTCAGAATCTGTGATAGAGTCTGCAATGCAGGCTTGTTTCTTAGATCCTCAAGAAACAGCACCCCCACCTAAAGTGAAGACCCATCCACTTGTGGAAGCATGATCCTATGAGTAACTTATCCAACTGGCATCTGTATATCCTTGCAAAATTGAAGGATTACCACTATAGGTCAAACTATAGTTGACTGTTCCTTTCAAGTACCTTAGCACTCTATCCACAGCATGCCAGTGATTTTGACTTGGATTGCTTGTGTATCTACTTAACCTTCCCACAGCATATGCTATATCTGGTCTTGTACATGTCATAGCATACATCAAGCATCCAATTACCTTTGAATAATCATGTTGTCTCACAGGACAACCTTTATTTGGTGCTAATTTCATACTGGAATCAAATGGAGTAGAAACAGGATAACAATCAAAACAATTAAACTTCCCTAATATTTTCTCAATATAATGAGATTGTGAAAGACCAAGACAATTATTATCCCTGATAACCTTGATTCCTAGTATGACATCTGCTTCTCCCATATCTTTCATGTCAAAATTTTTAGACAAAAACTTCTTTGTTTGATTTACTTTATTCAAATCAGTGCCAAAAATTAACATGTCATCTACATACAAACAAATCATGACACCTTTCCCATTATGAAATTTACTATAAACACATTTGTCAGATTCATTGATTTTGTATCCATGTACTAGAACTACCTCATCAAATTTTTTATACCATTGCTTAGGGGCTTGCTTAAGTCCATAAAGAGACTTAATTAACTTACACACCCTGTGTTCCTGACCAGGAACCACAAATCCTTCTAGTTGTGTCATATACACTTCTTCTTCTAACTCTCCATTAAGAAAAGCTGTTTTAACATCCATTTGATAGATAACAAGATTGTATGTGGAAGCAAGTGCTATTAGCACTCTGATTGTAGAAATCCTTGCAACCGGTGCATATGTATCAAAATAGTCTATTCCTTTCTTTTGTGTAAAGCCCTTAGCAACCAACCTAGCTTTAAACTTATCTATAGATCCATCTACTTTTAATTTCTTTTTGAAAATCCATTTACAACCAATAGGTTTAGAACCAGGCGGGAGGTCTACTAATTTCCAAGTTTTATTTCCCATTATTGAATCCATTTCATCTTGCACATCCTCTTTCTAAAAAGCTGCATCTTGAGACTTCATAGCCTCCTCAAATGTTTCAGGATCATTTTCTAAATTAAAACAAACAGATGAACAATTTTCAATTTCTTCCCTTGACCCCTCAACAAGAAACATGAAGAAATCTGAACCATAAGTTTTTGTTTTTCTAGCCTTTTTACTTCTTCTAAGTTCTATTTCTTCTAAGTCATTGCTAGTAGATACATTCTCCTCTTGATTTGTTTTCTCATTGGAATGAGAAACACCATTGAATTTAAGAATTGAGTTGAACCTTTCTTTTTGAAACATTGCATCCCTTGATTCAATGACTTTGCTAACAGGGTATGAATCATTTGGTTCAATAACCAAGAATCGATATGCCTTACTATTCTCAGCATATCCCAAAAAGATGCATTCAACTCCTCTTTCACCCAATTTTTTCCTTTTAGGTTCTGGAACTTTAACTATTACTCTACATCCCCAAGCTCGAAAATAATTGAGATTGGGTTTTTGTTTCTTCCATAACTCATATGGGGTTATCTTGTTCCTTTTATTAGGAACTCTATTTAATATATGACATGCAGTTAGCAATGCTTCACCCCAATATCCATTAGACAAACCAGAGGAAGATAACATGGCATTCACCATCTCAACTAAAACTCTATTTTTTCTTTTAGCTATACCATTTTGTTGTGGGGAATAAGGAGCAGTTACTTGATGTATTATGCCAACAGACTTAAAATATTTTGGATCAATTACCTTTCCTTTTCTTATTCTTGTGACCATCCTGTGCTTGGGTTTGTCTTTATCCTTCTCTCTTTTCTTTGAGGTCTTGTTGGACTGTCCTTCCTCCACTACATGTACCTTCTCTTGAGTATTGGCTTCCTTTTCAGCCTCTTGCTTTCTATACTCCTCTTCTAAACGAAGATAATTTCCCAATTGTTCAAGAGAGATATCTTCTTTTTTATGTTTGAGACTCTTTTTGAAGTCTTTCCATGAAGGAGGAAGTTTGTCTATGATTGATGAGACAACAATGGACTTATCCATATGCATTTTATGTTGATTGAAATTATTCAAAATATGTTCAATTTCATGCATTTGCTCCATGATAGACTTTCCATCAACCATTTTATAACTATTGAAACGAGTGACAAGAAATTTCTTACTTGTAGCATCCTCTTGCATGTACCTTGCCTCAAGTTTGTCCTAAAGATCCTTTACAGAGGTTGTATCTTGATAAACATCAAAGAGAGCATCACAGAGGCCGTTGAGGATATGTCCAGTGCAAATGTAGTCATCATTCTCCCACTTCTGTCTCTCCTTGATTTCAGCAATAGTTTCATCCTCCTTCTCTTGAGGCTTGGGAGTGTTGAGAACATAGGCCACGTTTAAAGTTGTGAGAAGAAATTTCATCTTCTTCTGCCATCTTAGAAAGTTGCCTCCTTCAAATCTCTCCAACTTCACAAAATTTGTAGTTAACTCCTTCAAAGAAGCCATTTGTACTTGCGCCTTAAACCTAAAGACTGTTGGCAGGAATGGTTCTCTGAAGAGTACAAGAAGAAGATATGAAGAAAGTGGTGCACTATGTCTTCAAGGCGTGGGTAGCACTTTCCTTTAGGTTTAATTTGCCCCCACCTATTCCTATCTTTTAGAGTGCAAGTTGGATTGACTGGCGAATTTCTTTCAGGATACAATGAAGACCCTTGAATATGGATTGCACTTTCAAAATTCAAGCAAAGACAACAATGGCTTTTACAAAGTGATAATTTGACTCTATCTTTGCGTGCACTCAAAGACAAAGGCAATGAGTTTGATCTTAGTGATTGTGTTCTATATCTCCAAATGAAGTGATGGTGAAGGGTTTATATAGAGCATGGAATAATGCCTTGAAGAGATACCTTTTAGAATAAAACTTTACTAAATAAAAAGTCACAACCATATGTTGGTTCATGAACCAACATAATTTAAATAAATACAATGAATTTAGTGTGTAAGTTCATTTAATGTTTTAACTTCCTACATGACCTTTTGTTAAATACAATGTATTTAGTATGTAGGTTCATTTAATATTTTAACTTCCTACATAACCCTTCATATAAATATATTAATTTATATAAAGACATAACCCTTCAAATAAATTTATTAATTTATATGAAGACATAACCCTTCATATAAATTTATTAATCTAATAAATTTATATAAGGACATGATTTTCTAAAAAACACATATCTTCATTTTAAAAATATTCCAACACTCTCCTGCGTTTCTTTCTCCTTCCTTTCCGCTGCTGTCTCCGATGCCCTCTGGGACTCCTTATGAGGGGTTATTTAATTACAGCAGGACTTTTTAAGCTGCAAAGTTATTGAGATTTGCTTTTCTTCTACCAATCCTTTTATCATCTCATTGTTTCGTTTTTCCACGTTGACGTGAACGTCCAGTTACAAGTCATTGTACAAAATCAAGTTTTGTGATGTTTCTTTATTAGTTTGATTTTTCTTCTTTTCGAACTCCTCTCATGGTCTTGTTTTAGTTCGTTTTTCCATGAAACCACTTCCGCACATTAAACCAAATTAAATTAAAAGATAATACAATCTCTACTAAAATCTTCATTTCTGGTTCCTTTTATTTAGGGAAAATCCCAAAAAAGGTCCTTGGAATATGAAAAATGCCAAATTGGGTTCTTAAATTTTGAAAATGACAGAATGGGTCATTGACCTAATCTGTCATTTGTGAAATTCAGGCGAATTGACAATTTTGCCCTCATTTGTATTCATTCACTACAATGATTCAAGGAATCACTATAAGAGTTTAGGTGTTACCTAGATTCGTGTAGCGAATTACTACTCACTTTTTCATAGTCAGGTGTCTTGTTATTAACTACAACTAATTCTGTAATCATTAGAACAATGTAAGCATTACCTAGATTTATGTAGAGAATAACTACTCATTTTTTCATAGTCAGGTATCTTATTATTGTCAGGTACCTTATTATTAACTACAACGAATCTTGTAATCACTATAACAGTATAAGTGTTATCTATATTTGTTTAGAGAACAACTACTCACTTTTGCTTAGGGGCAAAATTGTCAATTCGCCTGAATTTCACAAATGACAAATTGGGTCACCCATTCTATCATTTTTGAAATTTAAGAACCCAATCTGGGATTTGGTATATTCCAAAGGCTTTTTCTGGGATTTTCCCTTTTATTTATAAACAAAGCTAGGAAAATACCATTAAGCACAATTTTCTTATATTTTATCCTACATTAATTTAGGATTTAAATGATAATTTTGAGCTTAAATAGATTTTTATGCATTATTAGATTGATTGGTTGATTTTTGGATTTTTCATAAAAATTAAGATTTTCAATTAAAATATAAATATTTTGTGATTTTCTATTTTCAGCTTGGAATTAATTTTTCCTATTTCTTTGGAAAAAGTTTCATATTTTTAAAAAATATTATTTTTAGAAAGTTTTGCAATTTTTTGCCTAATTTTTGTGCATATCTAATATTTAATTTTGATATAGCTTATATTATATTTGGATATAATCTACATTAATGGATACATTTAAATTCTTGTAGAAAATCCAATGATGTGTTATTAAATGAGAAATATAAGCAAGATTTGGAATGAAAGAGATGAGTAAGATAAAAGAAAAATTGAGAGAAAGAGGAGTGTATTCTTATTCATTTGGATGATCAAAATGTGCATTACATAGCCTTCTATTTATAAACTCCAAAACTCAACCAAGGGTTACATAAAATAAATAACAATATTAATTCACATAAGTGTGGTACATGCAACCTTTAAGTTATGGAATAAAAACTTCTAAAAACTATTCAATGGAGAGGTTATAGAGTGTAGACTATGAAAGGTCAAGAGTTGAGAGAATTTATGGACATTCACATATTCTAATATTTATAACACTCCCCCTTGGATGTCCATAAACAAATATTGTGCCTCATTAAAACCTTATTAGGAAAAACCTAGTGGGACAAAAATCTAATGAAGGAAAAAGAGTACACAATATATATTAAGACTGCTTCATTAAAAACCTCAACCAGGAAAACCCTGTGGGACAAAACCTTAGTTAAGGAAAAGAGTAAAGCATGATCTTTGCTCCCCCTATCAACAGCATAACTCTATATTATTTTATCATAATAGAGTATACTGGTTTCTCAAGTCGTTCAATGCTTTTTCAAGTATATTTTCTTTTTAGTCAAACTATGCATAGTACATCATCATCAGCTTATAATGAAATGTATTTCTCTAACATATCTTCTAGATATGTGGAATTATCAATATATTCTTTACTTGCACTAAGAAAACTATAAAGAAAGGTTATTCTAAAAAACACCATAATATATCTTGTATCAGCATGATTAATTTAATTTGAACAAAATGATATCATATAATAGTTTTATGGAACTATATATCCAATCTTAATTTTGTTATTTACATGCATACCTGCAGAAACTTATTTTTACCAATAAAATTATAACACGTAATATTGATAATATATGTAAATATTATTATAGAATAAATATATGGGACTTCTAGCCTATTTAGTTGAATATATTTTGCAGACAAAATTATCATAACAAAATCAATCATTTTGCAATCATTGATGAACTCAATAACTTGATCTACGGGTCAAGTAAGATACGAAATTATTTATTTTCTAATCAATTTTTTTAAGCCAGATATGTATATTCAGATTATCTTATTCAACATAATATTTTAAATATTGGATGATTTTCTTCTATATAAATGCTTCTGGCATTTTAAATCCCTCAAGACTTCTCATGTAAACTTTATTATTTAGTGAGCCACATGTATAGGTTATAACGATATTTAACAGATGCATATTTTGTTTTTGATATATTACTAGACTAGTAATATATGCAAAAAATTATTACATCCACCACAAAATACTATGCCTAATCATAATCACTAGACCTTTGTGAAATTCTTTATTTTCACAAAATAATTCACATGTCACATAATAACTTTGTATTTGATGTGTTTAGATTGCAGGTCCATAATAATATCATTATATTTCTATTGCGTCTTTTCTCTTTTCCTTTTGCTTTTTGCCAAATTTCTATCTTCATATAAGATCCTCTTTAAAATCACATGATATTGTTATTAAAAACATTGTTGACAACTTTATTTTTTTTATTCTGTTTTTCCTCTTGTGACATAACTTATTGATATTTTTTCATTAGTTTTCAGGTACTTGAACCTCTTCTGGGGGGTTTTTTTTTCAAATAAGTTATATCTTGGCACTCTTTTAGAACGCATGCTTTCTTAATATGACATCTAAATTTTATGCTCCTTTTTATCCGATATAATTATATTAGAACCGATTAACCTCTCATGATTCAGGTATGTCTCACTTTTATTTATACTAATTGGAGCATTTTCAGCTGGAATATGAGATTTAGTAATAATACTCACTTAATTAGGTCAGTAATATCATTTGGCAGATATTTTGTAATATCTCATGAATGCATTCTTTGATGAACTTCTGGTTCATGCCATCATATATATGAGGATCTATACTTGATAATAATAATGCATTCTATATGTTATCTTTTCCAGCTACTCAATCTCTCCCCCTCATGTTGGGAAAACTTTGTTCATGTTGAAAAAACTTTGTCAAATAACAATTCATTAATCATACCATATAAGTCTCCTAAATTTATTTGTTTCATTTAGAAACATCCTTTCATTTCATTTAGAGACAAGAAGGAGATTCTTTCTCAACAAATATCCCAATTTTTTTTAAAATATCCATCTATATGCATTGTAGTGGGCTGATAGTAATAAATATTACACATTTAAACTGCTAAAATGGAAATATTTGGCTCTTGACCAAAAGCCAATTTTTATTGGGAGAATTTGTTGGCTTGATATGTATAAGTGCTATAAAATGTCAAATCAAATATGCCAACACTGAAATGAAGATCTTATTCTCAAAAGTATTGATCTAGCTACTTCTAAAGGTTTTAATAAATTATTCTACTAGATCATTCTATGAAGTAGGCTTTTCAGCAATTTTCTAATAAATATAGGATAATCATTCAAAAGCTAAGATATAATCTCACTGGTGTTTGCTATAGAAATTTTCTGGATCACACTTTTCTGGAAATGTGCACTCAACATATAATATGATCTACTCAATTAGTCTTGTAAACTTTAGGTTGCAACCTAATAATAGCATATGTAACCATCTTATAGATGTATCTATCAAATTTATTAAATACTTGTATGGTTTACATGCTATTGGTATGTGCCCATATATCTGAATTTGATATATTTCTAGAAATGTAGAGATCTATTCCACATCATAACTAGTGATATCAACATAATCAATTTTTCTTTGAGAAAAAGAACTATATGAACTCTTGAATCATATAATATATCGTCTATTCATCAAGAATCTTCTGGTTCTTCAATGGATATCAATAATAATCATCAGTGATTTTTTACATCATACATATGATTCATGATGATCAAACAAGGCATACCAACTATAAATCTAATTCGACAAATAAACTTCTGGTTTATTGTAATAAGTTTCTTATATAAGTAAAACTCTATCTAACGTCAACTCACACTTATATTAATTCAATTGAGCTATTGCATTTTAGACCCTTTGGAGAATCGAAGTTTTGATGTAGATCAATGGGTCATATTTTTCACTATCAATTATTTGTCCGCCCAAAAAAAAATTTGTATTAGTTCTTTAGGAACTATGTTGATATTTTTACACATAATTTTTTAGGAACTATATGATTTAAGAAGAATGAGAAGAATTCATCTTAATAACATCGTAAAACATAACAATTAATAGTTATAAATATTATAGATTTAACTCACGATGTACATAAAGTTCACACATGCTATAAAAATGATTTTGTCCAATTACTCAAGATCAATATCAACTATTTATAATAAATTTTCTCATAAATTTAAATAACTTTCCATTCTCTCAATTCAAATGTGACATAAATATATGATTTTTTTCCTCTCAAATGTCACAGCAAAAACTAATTTAATTTTAGATATACAATTTTCTTTTATACTTTTTCAAAATGTATGAACTTAAAGAATTAAATAATATTTGAATTAATCCAATAATCATAATTTTTAAACTACAATTATCATTTGCACATGCTTAATTTATTATCATAAACAAATTGATATAATTAAAAAGAACACAAATATAGAATATCTTTTAGAATAAACTTTCTGAGAATAAAATGTAAAATTGATCTTATTATCAAAACTTCTTAACATTAATATATATTATTTATTTAATTTGTAATACTCAAGATATATCTTTTGAAAAATTACTTACACATTGTATGAATGCTTAACTTTTCTTTCTCAACTAATTGTTTTTATTTAGTCAAACTCAAAATAAATTCAAATGCTTATAATAAAATTTATTATCAATAAACCACAATAAATCATTCAAACTAAGATTATACAAATAGCATATAAACGAACAAAATATTAATTTGTGCACCAATAGCACAATAAATATCAATATCATAATATGACGACCATCTTTTACACTACTATATTAATATGAAAATAAATTATATTCATATTTCATATTCTAAAATATGCAAATAACTTGGCACAATAAATAAATATTTCAAAGTGACCAATAATTACCTTTTGGTATATTTTGTTTCATACTACTCTTGGAATATTTATCAATATCTTAATATCAAATACTTATAATAATATGTTTCTACCAATCAATCACAAAAAAAATTTAAAGTAATGTCATATAGCCTTCTGGATATAGCTTTTTGGGCTTATGATTATATTTTTCAACTTTGACTAATTTGAGTATATTTCTTCACAAAATATTACCTTAGGTATCATAACCACATTTCATACTTTTCATAATATCTCTTGATCTTTTTGGTCTCATAACCAATTTTAACATTTACCTTTAATGGATATACTTGTCCATATGACTTCTGGTCATATTGTAATATTTGCCCACAATTGTTTTTAACTATAGAAGTATCACCATCTTCTCAATTATGGTTCAATAGCCAAGACCAAAGATCATTGCCCTTAAATTATTAATTCCACCGATACAATGTGGTCATGTTCTTTATCACTCTTATAAACATGTTTCTTACTTTTAATAGTATACAATCAATTTTTTCAAAAATTGGTCTTCAGGGCTATAGCAAACATATTTTAAATAAAACTCTTTTGTGCCATTTGATGTTTGAACTATTAGCCTTCAGGGCTTTGATATTTGTCACTATTAGATCATCAAAGTACTATAGATTTTTCTTGTCATTCAGTTTAAAGGCATCCATAGTGTTCTTTCACAAAAGAACAATTGCAAAAGTGATATGACTTCTAATCATCTAATCACATATGACTTCTAGCCATTCAATAAAATGAAATTAAATAATATCGTAATGAAATAAATTAAATAAATTAAAAAAATTAAAATTCATAATCAAATATAAATAACATTATATATAATACTGTGATAGATATATAATGACATAATATAAACCAAACAGATATATGTAAACAAACAATAGAACAAGAAGTATGGAAAAATAAATAAAATAAATAACACAATGTCACAATAGGGAGATAATAGAATTAAAATGTATAAAAAGAATAAATTAATAAATAACATAAAAGAACAACATAATATATAGCAAATATATAGAAAATTAAAATTAGACGTGATAATAAGATAAAAAAATAATTGGGTAAGGAGAAGTTAGTAGAAAGTATTATCATATACTATAAGAATATATTAATTTACAAAAGGCTCATACCTCAAATCTTCAGAGCAAACTCGTACTGATAACGTGTTATGAAAATGAGAAATATAAATAAGATTTGGAATGAAAGAGATGAGTAAGATAAAAGAGAAATTGAGAGAAAGAGGAGTGTATTCTTATTCATTTGGATGATCAAAATGTGCAATTCATAACCTTCTATTTATAGACTCCAAAACTCAACCAAGGGTTACATAAAATAAATAACAATATTAATTCACATAAGTGTGGTACATGCAACCTTTAAGTTATGGAATAAAAACTTCTAAAAACTATTCAATGGAGAGGTTATAGAGTGTAAAATATGAAAGGTCAAGAGTTGAGAGAATTTATGGACATCCACATATTCTAATATTTATAACATGATGCAAGATTATTTCTTAGAATTTAAACACAATCTAATGGCTAATATCAAATGGGTTAATTAATTACTAATAGGCTTGAGTTTTGGATCCATAAAAATTTTTTTTTCTTCCATTAAAATATTTCTCTTATTTGAGAGCCAGATTCACGCCTAAATATCACTTTCTTTGTCCCATATTCACAAAACACCATCCTCTCTCACGATCATCAATTCACATCCTCTCCTTTCTTACTCCCCGTACAAAAAAGCCCATTAATCATCGGCCTCCATTCAACTAATTCCTTTCCTTAGACGCACATTCACCTACACCACCCTTATCATTCACAAGTCATCATGGTCGTGAGCTTCATGGAGCTTGGAGGGAGGATTGTTTTGATGGGGGCTTAAGCTTGCTAGGAAGACAATTTGAGAGGAGCATGGAGGAGGCTGGAGTCTTGGGTTAGCACTTGAAGACCACAAGGGAGTAATATTCTATTTATCTTTTTAATTCAAGAACTTAATATTATTTAGTTTTAAATAATTTTAAGTTGTATTTTTACAAGACAATTTAATTCTAGAGTATCATCTTTATGCTTGAATTGAATTGATATTTGGATTTTATTTGTAATGAGATATTTGCTGGATTTTATGTTTGTGAACCTTTACATTGTTAATTAAATTTATAATTGAGTTTTCGTTATGAATTTAATTATCAATGTGATTTGAACTGGAAATTTGGGTTTTTTTATCTTTTGATTGTTTAATTGAGTTGGTAAATTATATAATTGTTTAATTGGATAATCCCAAGCATAATTTTCAGAATTAATTTCAATTATTTTTTATTGGTTTTAATAAGCTTAATTAACGAGCCTTATACCGTTATGAGTTTTCTGATAGTTTAATGGTTTT
Organism: Neltuma alba; assembly: GCF_004799145.2. Classification (NCBI taxonomy): domain Eukaryota; kingdom Viridiplantae; phylum Streptophyta; class Magnoliopsida; order Fabales; family Fabaceae; genus Neltuma; species Neltuma alba. Next base: position 27,345 of record NW_021637876.1, on the reverse strand, counting down.
TGAAATTGAGAGTTCCCTTTGTTTCAAGTAAGCGATTAAATTTATTAATTCTACTCTCTTATCACTTTTCTTTGGTCTAATTAATTGATTTATGTTATCAAAGTTAAATCTATGCGAATCCTAGATTGTTCCCTCTACCGTACCTGAAAAGAAACCTCTTGCTTTTATTTGTTATTTCCCTTTGCTCTTTGGTTAATTTTCTTTATTTTCATTTTAATTTTTTTCTAAAAAAATCCCCCAATAAATTGCATTTGCATTCATTTAGTTTAATTTATTTTTTTTTATAGATTTTATGACTTTTGTATCTTGCATTTAAAATTAGAATTTTACATTTTAGTTTAGGTCCAATTTATTGTATTTTTCATCACCTAAATTTTTACCTAAAGAAACCCATAATTTGCTCCTTAAAAGTAATGACCTAGGTTGATCATAAACTACAAATTAATTGAAACATAGTTTAATTGAGTGCTTTAACGACAGAGGCATCATCAGTGTTTTTGAATGCTCACTTTGCGCATAAAAAGATTATATGTGATGCTATTTGTCAAACCACAATCCGAATCTATATAGTTTATAAAAATTAATGGCATATATGCATATGTATATATTGCTTATTAAAATAATTTTCAAAATTATTCTCTAATGTAGCATATAGCATGTTCTCAAGTGTGTATCTATCTATGTGTGTATTCTTTATTATATTATGAGGATTTGAATTTTAAACTCTCAGAGCAAAATAGAAAAACTCTTATCATTATTCACATTTTTCGGCCAAATCATCATACGCACATTTGAACTCCTCTTGATTACTACTCTTATCATTATTCAAGTTTGTTTCATCCAATTTACTTTCTTAGCTGTAATGTTTTTCTAATTTATTAAATTGACATGATGCGAATAGGCACATGAACTTTAAATAATGTGTCCTCAAACGAGGTAAGAAACTTTAGTTAGGCATGTCATAAAAGAAAATTAAAATCGATATATTTCATAATCACTTAAAATTTGTTTATATTATGGTCTTGTCCAAAATAACAAATAAAAATCGATATATTTCATCATTTTTTTTCACTATGAAAAGCAATTATTTTTGGAGATTATGATGAGAAAAACATATATAAAAAATTGTCGTCTCCCCAGATTAACATGCTAGTAGTATAATATTAAGAAGAAAGCACATCAACTTTTATTTTTCTTTCCCATGAATATAATTGAACATTTAATTCCCAAAAGAAAAAAGAGATAATTTGATAGAACTATAATGGATGGATTCTAACCCTTCTCTTCTTCTTCTTCTTTGGTGGATCATTCACCAGCCTTGTAACACATCGAGGTTTGCCTGTAAACATCACAACTTGAAACAATGTTGCTCCAAATGCTGCTTCACATAAATATCCCAATACCATAGGTATCCATCCAAATTCAAATCCAAATTCAGAACTTGGAAGTGGTTATTCTCTATCCTCGAGGGTGTTGCATGGAATCATAAATTGAAAACCATGCAAGTCTTTGTTTCCTTTGAAGGAATCACTTTAGAAAGTCTCAAATTGTTGGCCCCTAGGAATGCAACCTTCAAGTTGATTCTTTGAAAGGTTCAATACACCGAGAAATTTGAGATTAGTCAACTTTGTAGTAAATTTCCCAGTGAAACTATTTGATGACAAGTTCAGCCATTCCAAATTCCTCAAATTTCCTGTTGAGCTAGGAATTTCACGTGAGTCGATTGTGTGAGAAATTGAGCCCATTCAATGCTCTAGGCTCTCTAACAACTTGCAGAATCTCTCCCTCAAACATGTTATTGGATAAATCGATAAATCAACAACACAACATATTTTCTCTCTTTTTATTTTCCAAATACATAGAGATTTGTAGTTATGTCAGATCAAATATAGTTACAATTATATTTACTTTATAATTGTGTTAAAAAATATGCATGACACACATTATTATATCTCAAATGTTGTCAAAACCTAATTCCACTAAGCAATTGCGAGTGTTTGGTCTTTTAGCACAATGTTTTCAAATACAAATATTAGGACGAGAAGTAATGCAAAGAAAAGATAGAAGGCTTGTGAACTTCATTAATACAACGGGACTTGAAATGAAAATTGAGGTTATATATCAACATAAGTAATTAATAATGTTACTAAGAAGGGGCATGAACAAAGTTATGCTTTTTTACTTTCATTAGGAGAGATAATTGAAAAGAAAATGGGATAAGAGAGGATTGAAAATAGAAAATTAAAGATAAAATATTTTCTTTCACTATGTTTAAATAAATAAGAGAAAGATATTACGAAAAAAGTGACTAAATTCATGATGATAGTAATATCCATAGGAATAAGATATGGGCAGCCTGTCTCTTTTTTTTATTTCAGAGATAATTTTAGCGTCTATTTGGATAACAGGCCAAACCATGGTTTGGGAAAAAATCATCAAACAGGCACAAATTATCTGAAACCATAGTTTGGGTCAAAACCATAATTTTGGGAGAAGTGAATCCATTATGTTTCTGGCTCAAATTGAAGAGTATGATTGTACCTATTAAAATAAGTCTCAACAATAATATGACTTTAACACTCCTTAATTAATTTTTTATAAACATATTTAATCTTATATCTTATAAATAAATATACACATATTAATTATTTATTAATTATATTATCCTATGTATTATTAATTATGTTAGTAAAAAATATATTATTAACAATTTTATTCCTTCAAATTAAAATATATCATACAATCTAGGTTTTATGTAATTATCATATTAACTTATGCTTTTTTTAATAATTTGTACATATAAAAAGTGTTTCTAATAACAACTATCCAAACACTTTCACTTCTCAGAATCACTTTTTCACAAGATCTATTCTTCACAAAATCTATTTTTTTCAAAATCTATTCTCCAGAAGCTATTTTTCAAACCATGGTTTGGTTTCATCCAAACAGCTCCTTAGAAAGCATCTTTTCAAAATTTCTTCACTTGACAATAAGGCTTCAGCAGACATATGGGCTTTAATTAAAAAAATATGGGCCTTAAGTTGAACTGTTGGACCCAATTAACAAAATCATGGGCTTGAAATATCCTAGAATTAAATATCGCAGCATTTTGTCAGTTTTTTTGTCTCTGCCCACTGTAAATAGAGGCTGAACAACACATTTCAACTACCCAATTTAATTTATTCAAATAATTTGGTAATATGTATGGCAAAAGTTATCGCTAAGCATAACATGTAAAACAGATATCAACATGTTAGAACTAGTAGAAGGGATTAGTCGTTCATAATGTGGTAAACTAAGATTTGAATTTCCACTATGAGAAGTACCCATAATTAGTGCATGACAGTACTTCAAACAAGATTATCCAAGGAAAAAAAAAAACTGGACCGGACCGGCCGGTTCAACCGGAAAACCGGTGAACCGGTCACCAATCCGGTCTGGTTTTCTTAAAAAACCGGCCCATGGTTGAACCGGTGAAAAACCGGTTCAACCGGGAAAAACCGGTGCTGAACCGGGAACCCACCGAACCGGTGGTTACCGGTTTAATATTTTTTCACCAGCAAAACGAGACCGTTTCTCAGCCAGAACCCCAAAATCCTCCAACTTCGTCTTCGGTCTTCTTGAGTTCCCTTCGCAGATCTGAAATCCCCTCCCCAAAAATCACAAATCGCCTTGCTCTGTCTCCCAGATTCCAGCCTTTCCCTCCACGGAATCCATAGCTTCACTGACGACGACCTCTTAGTTCGGCCATTTACTGACAGTGACACCCAGTCGCAAGTCTCCTGTCTCCCTTGTCGCTTATGTCTTGCTTCGCCTTCGTCGTTCACTGGCGTCGTGCTTCCCTGTCACAGCTCACATCGCAAGTTGCACGGGAAGTCGCAGCTCACCAGCGCCATGCTTTAGCTTCACTGATGTTTTGCTTCGCCTTCATCGTTCACGGAAGCTTCACCTTCGGTCCGTGCATTGAGTTGTGGCTTGTGGGTAAGCTCAAAACCTTCCCCTTAGTTTGTGTTTTTAGGATTAAAGAGTTGCTTTGTTCCTTCTTTCTCGGGCTGTTGAGAGATTTGGAAAGGGAGGAGAGTACTTGATAAATTTTGTTACTGAAATAATATAGCTTTTGATTGCTCTGGATTAAATTAATTCTGGATATTGCATTTGCATATGAAATTATGGATATAAAATTAGCTTTTTACAGAATTCATGTTTCTCTTTTCTGGATTTGGAGGATGGCAAATCAAATATAAAAAATTAGGAGGGGTAAAAATCGTTCAACTATTTATATTTCAGTCCATACCAATAATCTTAATGGTGATTTTAAGCGATCATTATTTACGAATTTTGTTTTATTTTAATATTATGAATTAAATTTTATTATTTTAATATGACCAGTCCGACCCCGGTCTGACCAGTGACCCTTGACCCACTACCTGGACCGATTTAGTTTCCGGTTCGATTTTTTGTTCCTTGAGATTATCACCAATAGGAAGATAACTATACCTGGCAAAAAAAAAAAAAAGAAAACATGTAAGATAGATTAATCACCTATGGGACTCACAAATTAAAAATACTAAAGTACCCAGTAAAATTTTTAAAATTATTCAAAAAAAAATTAATGCATATTACTTATAGGAAAAATGATATAAAAAGAAGTTAAAATTGTAATATTTCAATTTAGGCACCTAAGAGGTCGAAATCCCAAGAGAGAAAGTGGTGTCTAATATGGTATTTTGCAGATGTAATTAAATGACTAAAATGCCCTTGTATCAAATTCTTTTAAAAAAAGCTGTCAAACTTGAGTTGGGCTAAAAGTCCAGCCCATACATCACCCCAAAAACAAAAGTCCCCAGCCCATTCATCACCCCAAAAAAAAAATCCCCAGCCCATTCATCAAGAATGTTGAGTCCGAAGTTTTTTTGGGCCTCGGTACAGAGGAAAAGCAAGTCCCAATCTTATGTGCTCGCCAAGAGGAATAATAATATTCTAAACTTTTTTTGCAAACTTGGTTAAATGTTATAATCAGCAACTGATCTTACGTTTGGACCCAAAAAAAAAAACAACTAATGTCACGATAAAGCATTTTAATTTAGGAAATAAGATATTGGTTTAATATTTAATTAGTCCTTCTTTCCTGCCATCTCATGGCATCTTCTATCCATTCTTTAACTCTTTAATGCTTGTTTGGTATCAACTGGAAATTTTTCTCCTGTGTCATGTATAGAGTAATATATTTGATTAGATTTGAAATTCTAATAGATTACATTATCTTAGGTAGCTCAATATTTACTTAACTATTTATTTGTCCATTTAAGCCTCCAACCGAAATACCATTTAATTATGACGCTTCCCATTTAATTTAATATATTTAAATCCTAATTAAGATTATTCAAATTCAAAATTAATTACTAATTTTTTTATTTGAGCCTCTAATTGAAATCCCATTTAATAATGATGCCCTTCATTTAATTCAATATATTCAAATCTCAACTAAGATATTATTCAAACCCAAAATTAATTATTAATTTTTTTTATTTAAGCCTTTAATTAAAATCTCATTTAATTATAATGCTTCTCGTTTAATTGAATATATTTAAATCCCAATCAAGATATTATTCAAATTTCATTAATTGATATTCAAATCTCATAATGTCATACCCGACCCATTTTTGAACGAATCGGGTATTATAAAATTTCAAGTATATAGTTGATATTTGGTTGATTCGTTGGTTGATAGTTAATGATTTTCATACCTCAAAAATACTTATTCGTACAATTAAAACAAAACTACTTTCACATACTTGAACCCTACAACTATATATAATATTTATTCTCCTCAAATTAGGCGGCAATAAATAAAAGAATGTCCCGTGGATATATGAAACGATGCAAAATTCAAAGGGAAAGAACAAAGTTGGCAAAAGAAAAAAGGTAAAGGACAAGAAACCCCTGAGACGGCCAATGACTCCACCCAACGGTTGATCTAGCACCCTTAATTATTGCACCGAAAAAATAAAATATAAAAATTCTTTTGTTTTTCATGCTCCCACTATGATCATGAGATTTCTCTCTGAATAAAATTTTAACGGTTGAAATTTAAAATTTTTAACAAATAATTTTTAAATAAAAATCTTTTTTTTTGAAAAATTAACAGTTAACATTTATTTCAGATTCTACACAGATTAATATATTAAACTATTAACGCTCGGTTTGTTCAATGGAGGGGAGGGAAAGAGAGGGGTAGAGGAGTTATCATTTTGTTTGGTTCAAAGGGAAGGAATGGGAAGGAATTTTTTTTGTTTAGCTCAGAAGGGGAGGGAAAGGAGAGCTAATTATAAAGTGAAATATAAACCCTTATCTCTTTATTTAGATTTTTTATTATTTTATTACAATATTTATATTAAAATTATTATTTTTTAATTTATGAATCTCAAAAAACTAGTCAAGGCACCTGTACGTGAGACAAAAAATTATATCCATCTTAAATAATGATTTTGTTAATTATATAATTTCATTAATTTTGCAATTATAATGTAATACTCCTCCGATCCTTAATATAAGACCTATTTAACTAATTTGATTGGATTAAAGAAGTTAGGTAAGTTAGTTAATTATAAGAAATATGATATGTTTTTTCTAAAACACCATAATCATCTTCCTTAATATCCTCTCTTTCTCTTTTATATGATTATAGTTGAGGGAGCATCTATAGGGGTAATTTAGAAAATATTAATAAATATGAGAAATATGTCTTATATTTAGGACCAAAATCACCTCAACAATTAGATCCTATATTAAGGACCAGTGGAGCATATGTGTGTATAAAAAATAAAATATATACATATCATAAAAATATATATACTTGTCTCATCATGAAAAAATATCATAGCCATGATAGAAATATTAGCCCGAGAACGATGAAAGATAGCGGCTATGAGAAAGAGGAAGTGGAAAAAAGGGTTTTAGTAAGAAAGGAAAAACTTGAAATATTAAATAATTAGTAAGGAGAATTTAGTTAGGATGACACATAAAATTTCTCATCCTCCAAAAAAACCCTAAATTTAGAGGGAGGAGCAGAGGGAGAGGATAGGAGCACTAAAAACAAAAATTTTTTCCCCTCCCCTTCACTTTTTAGACCAGACACGTTGAACCATCATCTCCCCTCCCCTTAAAAAACCTCTAGCCAAACAACGCATAAAATATAAAAATAAAATTATATTAAACTTGAACCGTCTAATTTTGATCTGGACGATTTAGTGCTAATGACTTAGGTGGTGACCATTGAAAGTGAATCCCCCACCTAAAGTTATGCCTCTTGTGCGCAAAATCTTTAAAACTTTTGTTTTGATTAATTAGGCAAAATTTTTTTTTCCAATTTTTCAAAACACTCCGTGTGTATGCGTCCTTATGGTAATGGCCAACGAAACATATATGAGGCTGAACTGGACGATTAAAAGGGGCAACCGAAGGAGACCCTGATAAATGGAAGTTAGTTAAACAAAAAACAGAGAGCAAGGGACAAACTATTACTATATTAAATTTACGGAAAGAAAAAGTCATAAGATGTAATAAGCAAGATCAAAAGTATGATAAATTCTGAATCAGAAGAAATGAATCGTGAAAATTAAACTGCACGTACAATGCCCTTTGAATATTCTGAATTGAATCAGTAATAGAACCACATATGTAAGTCTAACATGGAATCTTAGAGATGAACCACTCCATCACCAACATTGGAGCTTTGATCAAAGCTAAAGCAAACTCAACCATGATGGGCACACAAAGGCAACATGGGCACATGCATATTAATACCAACCTGCATAACACACACAATCCTTCTTACCAATGATATCATTCCTGAAATATTAATTCCAACGATTCTTACTTGGGATTCTTCGAATAACTGAGAGAGGGGCAGAGACAAGAAGGCAAAGAGAAGCCCTAGCAGAAACCCCAGAGGCCTGCATTTACCGTCTTCAGAGATGCACATGATGGATTCTTCCTCCTCCTCCTCCTTATTCTTCATGTTTAATGGCTGTTTCTTGCTTCTGAGAGGTCAAGGACAATATAAACGACGATATTGACGGAGAGCACAAGATCTATTAATTAAATAGTTATGTGTGTGAATAATAGGAATTATTGGTGAGACACGTATATATATAAAATAGTAAGCTAGCAGCCTAATCCTGTTCCAAGAACGAAACTGGTCGATAAGAAACTAATCAAAGATATCAATTCTTATTCAATCATTAAAACTGAATACAAATGAAAACCCTGGTACTTTTTATAAAGCTTCTAGAAATATAAAATAATAATAAATTTCTAAATCAAATCCTAATCATAATCAAAGATAATAGCAAGATGTTAAAAATAATTACTGTCATAAATTTTAATTCTAATGGATGCATATTCTTATTCAGATCTTAACGGATACTCTAGATATCTAATTAAATCATAATTATTTCATATGTCATTCTCCATCATGTAATGAACTAAAAATAATATTTTAGGAAAACTAATTATACACATCTTTATAAATAATTAATACAACTCAGATATTTAGAATGGAGAAATTTAAAAATATAGGGGGAAAAAAAAGAGATCAGGAGAACAGCGTATCTTTCTTTAAATATTAAGTACTTTTGTTGTTGATCAATTATTTGTTTCTTGTTTTCTTCATCTTCTTCTTCCATTTTCGCCCACTGAGTAGTTTACTTATGATTAGTGGTTTACTTATGAACCATGCACGAACCTAACAAGAAGACATGGCGAAATTGAATAAACTACGACATAAAGGATTCTTCTTCTTCCTCCTCCTCCTTCTCCTCCTTCTTCTGTGTTTAATGGCGGTTTCTTGCTTATGAGAGGTCAAGGACAATATAAACTATGATACTGACGGAGAGCACAAGATATATTAATCAAATAATTATGTGTATGTATATTAGGAATTACTGGTGAGGCAAGTGTACATATAAAATAATAAGCTAGCAGCCTAATCCTGTTCTAAGAACGAAACTGGCCGATAAGAAACCAATCACAGAATCCCCACGTTCTCCTCATCGATCCTGCATGATTAAGGAACATTTCCCTATGCGCACGCCACTTTCTTGCGGTTACAAACTTTCATTTTTGTTTCTTATTATTATTTCAAAAGTTTTTGCAGTTGCAATGGTATATTGGGCCTCTGGATTCTGTTGAAGCCGTATGCAGGCAAAGGCTTGGGCTATGGAAGAACCGTTTGGTGGAAGAAATATCTATTAAGTTACTATTCCCCTTAGTTAATATTATAAACGCTTAATAACAACTTTATATAGGTTAATAAAATTAATTAAAATTATTTATTTCTTGCAGAATATCAAAATCATTCTCAATAAAATTCATTAGCTAAAGAAGCTTGGTTATTTAGTTAAAAGTTTTTGTAATTAGTTAGGAATCATATTATGAAACAGTTGAAGCTTCTTATGATAAGAATTTGATTTTTGTTATGTCACTCCACACATATAAGATTATTCTATCCCCAGGGGAAAGAAAAAAGAAGATTTTTCTTCCTTGACTGTTAGTAGTCTCCTGGGCTGAAATAGATGAACGCTAATATTGGGTCAGGCCAATACTTGTTTTGGGTCTTATCTAAGATACACTTAATGGGCATGAAACAATACAAAATCTCTACTACCTTGTACCAAAGAAAAAATCTACAACACTGAGATTGGAGCTAGCAGAAGAAATTAATCTCTCACAATTTGATAAATTAATATTTAAATTTCTATTGAGAGATATATTCATATTTAGTGTTCGGCACTATCTTGAATATGAAGGATACCTATGTTTAGTGAAAAAAGATATCTATACCATTATTCATTTTGCATATTAATAAGAAATTTAGTATTATTGGCAAAATAAAAAACTACTCATTTCCATTGTGAGATAGGAAGTTATGTGAACTTTGTTTGTGTTTTCTATTTTGAAAAAAAAAATATGTTGAATTATCTTGATGCTCACTAGGTTCTACTCTGTTTGGATGGGGGAAAAAGTCAGGAGAAAGACAAGTAGGAAGAGAAAAAATAGAGAGGAGAGAAAACTTGAGAAAAAATAGGAAAAAAAAAAGCAAATATAACTAAAATACCCTTCTCTCTAAACATATATTATGTTTAAAGTCAAATTAAATACTGCAGTGAAACAAATCATATAAATGTTGGAATTATCAAATAATTTAATAAAAATATGTTACTATATTTTAGAAGAAAAATATTATTTTTCAAGGTAAAAAAGATTAAAAAACTGGATAATTTTTTGAAATTAGATATAATAAAAAGAAATAAATGAATTATATATTATTCAATATTATTAATAAATGTCAAGACTATAGTATGAAGAATGAAAGACGGAGGGCGTGAAGGGAAAATAAATTTTCTCCTCATTTTCTTCCAGTATGCGGAGAGAAAAATTGAAGAGAAAATGAGACGAATCTCACACTCAATTTTTACTCCAACTTTTTTTTTTTGTTCCAGTTTTTTTCATTCATAGAAAAACTCACTTCTCTCCCCCTTTTTTTTTTTAGTTTTCTTTCTTCTCTTATTTTCTCTCCTTCCAAACAAGGGGTTAGTCTCCTCACCTCACTATTTTATTTATTTATTTAAAAAAATAAATAGATGTATTTATCTCAACATTATTAGATCAGAATCTAATAATTAATACTCCTCTGGTCCTAAATATAAGACCCATTTTGTAGTATAATTTTTGTATTACAAAATGGATATTATATTTGACACTGGAGGAGTCTTTCTTAATTGAGACTTGATCCATTGAGCGGTCACCGTCTATTGTCCAGAGGCTTAAAAAATTATATATTTTCTTCGCACATGCACACACATCATAGTTATAAAAAAATTAATTAATTAGTATGTAAATATTTTGTTAAGTCTGCTCATAGAAAAAACACAGGCCAATCCCACCAAATTTTCTAACCCTCTCATAACATCATTTCCAATTCAAAAAGTTATTTGCAAATAAACATTCACTTCAAAGTCTTTTTAACATAAAAGGCATGATAATGCATTTTTATTGTCTTATTGTTTTGTTTTTCAACATTAAGTTGGACCTCCAGCGAGTCATTATACAATAAACAAGCTTTTTGATGCTTCTTTATTAGTTTGATTTTTCTTCTCCTCTCCCTCTCATGGTCATGTTTTAGTTTGTTTTTTTTTTTCCGTGAATGAAACTAAAATTCATATATTTAGAAACTTTTTAACATTTGTTTATCAGGTGGTCTCACCCAAAATGAATAAAGAAATAGATATATTTTATCATCTTTTACTAAGAAAAACAATTATGATTTTAAACCTTTTACCAGAAGAGGTGTTCATATTTAACACCTAACAATGTTTCGAATAGAATTACTTTCAGTAAAAAGATACCCATACCTGCAAAAGAAAAACTATACTAGTATTCATTTTGTAGATTAATAAGAAATTCAGTATTATTAGCAAAAGCAAAATAAACTCGTTTCCACTGGGGGATGGGAAGTCATGTGAAGTTCGTTTTTGTTTTCTTCTATGGAAAAAAAAAAGTTATGCTGAATTATCTTGATGATCACTAGGTTAGTCTCCACACCTCACTATCGTATTTATTTTCTTAAAAAAAAATAAAGATATTTATCGAAACGTTAATAGATAATGATCTAGTAATTAATATTTCTTAATTGATACTCCATCGAAGGATCACAGTCTATTGTTCTGAGGCTCAAAAAAATTAATTATGTATTTTCTTCGCTTATGCACACACATCATAGTTTAAGCACAGGCCAATCCCATCAAATTTTCTAACCCTCTCATAACGTCATTGGATGTATACACAAAAAATAAAATAAAAGGAAATCATTGTTATACAGTTTTTTCTTTTTAATTTTCAATTTGATACTTGTGCGTTTTTTTCTCCTTATTAAATCATTTAATTTTACCATGTAAGTATAATTAACTTTTGTATATGGACTAACAATGCTATAATAGGACAAAACTGCAAGGGTTAAGGGCACTAACAGAGTAAAATCAAATAATTTAATAATGAGAGAACAGCACACAAGTAGATACTCAAGAACGGTTTCCTTCCAAGCATGCACATAAACATTTCAGACGAGGTCAAGTTTGGGTTGGGCCAGCTTTAAACCCCGATCTTGACCGCAGTGACCGTTTTCAATAATATATTCTCGTAATAATAAAATAATAATAAACCATAAACAAATTGTACAAACTTGGTTAAATGTATAATTAACCAAATAATGTTATGGTTAAAGCATTTTAATTTAGAAAATAAGGTAATAGATTTCAAAACATATATTTTTAATATTTATCAATGTACTATTTAGTCCTTTTTTTTTTCCATTATCGCATCTTCTATTCATACTTTAAATAATATTTAGCCTCAGTTGCCCAAAAAAAAGATATATATATTTATTCTCCTCACACCAGGAGGCAATAAAAAAAATTGTCCTATAAATATACTACCTCTAGTCTAAATATAAAATTCACATTTTACTGTAAATTATACTACAAAATAAATATTATATTTAGAACCATCCGAATCTGTCAAAGGATATATAATTCAAGGGAAAGAACAAGAAACCATTCAGAATTGGATCGAAAGTTAATAAAGTAAAGCATTAATGTGTTAAGCCTCCTCAATTAGGACGGCGACGGCGACTGAATAATGTAATGAATTAGAGGAAAACGGCCAATGACTCCACCTATCATTACATCTAACACCCAACATTATTGAACCGAAAAAAATTAAAAAAATAAAATTCTTTTGTTTTTCATACCTAGCTATTGAATTTCTTTTGGCCCTAGTCATGCTACTGTGGTGAGATTTGTAGTATTGAATTTAAATTTAAAATTTTTTAAAAAAGAAGTGACAATTCCACGAAAATTTTTAAACGGAAATGCCGCCTGTCATGCTTAAATAAGATTATATGAACCTGAAGTGTCTAATTTTAAGCTACATGGTTTAGATTTGGTGCTCCCAAATCGAATCCCCCACCTAAAGTTATGCCCGTCGTACGCATAATCTTTAAAAATTTTGTTTTGGTTTCTTGATCAAAGAAGAAAAAATTTTGTCTCCAGTTATCCATGACACTCCCTGTGTTCGCTTTCTTATGGCGATGGCTAACTACGTACTCGTTTAGAATGGTTTATAAATAATTTTTTAATCATAATTTATAGAATACGAGATAAATATGTTAAAAGAATTTTATCTCGATTTACATAAAATGTGTATATAAATTATTTTAACCGTGATCCCAAATAAGACAAATATACGATAACTTTTCACATCGGTTACTTAATAACTGTTGTGAAAAGTCTTATATCACGGTATTGAGACCCATAATTACTACATTGACATACATGTTCCTCTAAAAATCTTCGTTAAAAACCTATTGTAACTAATGTAAAAATGTCTTCTTTCAATGGTAGTTGAGCTGTACAATTAAAAGGGCAACCCAAAAAGACCATATAATTAATAAAAGGAATTAGGGGGGAAAAAAAAGAGCAAGGAAAAACTATTACAGTGTTACATTTACGGAAAGAGAATCTCGTAAGATGTATCAATGAAAATTCATAGCATAAAAATGATCAAATAAAACCAGAAGAAATGATCAATGAAAATTAAACTGCACAAAACTCTTTGGATACTCTGAATCGAACCAGTAATAGAACCATACATATTGTCTAACATGGAATCTTAGAGATGAACCACTCCATCACCAATATCGGAGCCTTGATCAGAGCAACGCAAATTCAACAATAATTAATGGTCACACAAAGACAATATGGGCATATACATGTTAATATCAACCTGCAAAACACAAAAAGAAAAAAAAATTTCCATCTTACTATTGATTTTTTCCTAAAATATTAATCCCAACTTTTCTTAATTAGGATTCTTCGAAACAGGCTAACCCAACAATCCAGATGATAACACCTATAAGAGAGAGGAGCAAAGACAAGAAGGCAAAGGGAAGCCCTAGCAGAAACCCTAGAGGCCTGCATTTACAGTCTTCAGAGCAGCACGTGATGGGCTTCTTCTGCCTCCACCTTCTTCCCTGTGTTTAATGGCGGTTTCTTGCTTCTGAGAGGTCAAGGAGAATATAAACTACGATATTGACGGAGAGCACAAGATATATTGATTAAATAATTATGCGCATGTGTGTTAGGAATTATTGGTGAGACACATGTACAAATAAAATATCAAGCTAGCAGCCTAATCCTGTTCCAAGAACAAAATTGGTCGATAAGAAACCAATCACAGAATCCCACGTTGTACTCATCGATCCAACTTGATCAAGGAACATTTCTCTCAGCTCACGCCACTTTCTTGCAGTTTTAAACTTATGATTTTAGTTTCTTATTATTGTTTCAAAGGTTTTTGAAGTTGTAATCTTATATTGGGTCTCTGGATTTTGGTGGAGTCAAATGCAGGCAAAGGCTTGGGCCATGGAAGAACCGTCTGGTACTAAAAATATCTATTAAGAAGATGTTTAGATACTCTTAAAAATACTTTTAAAAAGTATTTTTTTTATAAATCAAGATAAATTTTTCTATATATTTATTTTATATATCATAAAATTATAACATAAAATTATTTTTAAAATCATTGTTTGGTTTTTATCTAAACACCTCCTAAGTTATTATTCCCTTTAGTGAATATTAAAAATGCTTAATAACAATTTTACATAGATTAATAAAATTAATTCAAATCAGTTATTTCTTGCAAAATATTAAAATTATTCTCAATAGAATTCATTAGCTAAAGAAGTTTGGTAATTTAGTTAAAATTTTTGTAATTAGTTAGGAATATTATGTACAAAAAATTAATATTTTAGAGAAATTAAAGCATATGTCATATGATGAAATATGTTGAAGGTTGTTATTATAAGAATTTGATCTTTTTTTTAATATCATTATAGCATATAAACATATCTACGTGCGGTGTAAAGGATCCAGATTGACACTATATATAAGTTGATAATAGATTACATTTGACAAACTTTGACTTATTAGGAAGCTGAAAATTTTAAATAGTTGTCTTTTTAATTTAATTTTAATTAAAATAATCTATTTTTAATGAGTACTTCAAAAATTTTGCAGAAAAACCCTTTTTTGTTGGGTCACTCCACACATAAAAGATTATGGGAAAATTGCGTACAGGTTCCACAGAAGGCAATTTATTACTCTGAGGTCCCACGAAATGTCAAAATCACTGACAGGTCCCAAGGGACCTCAGAGTAATATTTTCGATTTGTAAAATGATATTACTGCCCCTCATATTCCAGGTTTACATTTACTCTGTCATTGCGATTTACAACCTCAGCAGCGACTATTAACAACCGAATGAGAGGACGTTAACAACCCTAGCAGTATACGTTAACAACTTACTTTATAGAATCATATAACCTCCGCATAAGAGTAAATTATAACCAAATAGTATAATACTACCTCCGGTCCTTAATATAAGACTCCGTTTGACTTTTTGTTTGGTCCTAATTATAAGACCCCAATCCATTTTGTCTCTCATATTTATACATTTTTTTCCAAGATAATCAATCTAATAATGATAGTTTTAGCCAATACACTTAATTAGCAAGGATATTTTAGGAATAACAACACTTATTTATTACAAATAACTAATTTAACTTACTTCCTTAATCTCCTCAAATAAGTCAACTGGGTCTTATAATTAGGACCGGAGGTAGTACAACAACTTTAACACTAAAATGGGAAGCTTTTTGATATCATTAAGAATTTTAACTAGATCCAATAGGATTATAGTAATATTTTAATGCGAAGATCCATTTACAACCTCAACAGCGATTATTAACAAACGAATGAGAGGGCATTAACAACCTAAGCAGTATCCGTTAACAACTTACTTTATAGAATCATATAACCTCCATATAAGCGTAAATTATAACCAAATAGTATAATACAACAACTTTAACACTAAAATGGAAAGCTTTTTGATATCATTAAGAATTTTAACTAAACCCAATAGGATTATAGTAATATTTTAATGCGAAGATCCATTTACAACCTCAATGGTGAGTATTAATAACCCAAAGAGAACTGTTGACAATCTAGGCAGTATCTGTTAACAACTGACTTTATAGGATAATATAACCTCTGACAAACTCAATTATTTTTATATATTTTGATATGTTTTATATGGGTTTTGTCAACTTAATTAGTCCCTTTTGACCTTAATTGATTGATTAATTGATTTAATATGTTTTATTTTGAATTATTATTTTATAGGGGCAAAATTGTCATATTTTGGTTTAATTGTGACTAATTGATTTTTGAGGACAATTAATGCTACCTTATCCTTGAATTTTGCTTGCAGGTTTTTAGAAGATTTTGAAAATAAAAAAAATTAAAAAAAAAAAAAAAAAAGGAAAAGAAAGAAAAAAATAAATTAAAAAAAAAAAAATAATAAAATAATAAAAGGGGGAGCAAAACGCTGCGTTTTGCTCCACCCCTAATATATATTATTATCATCTTCAACTAAAGCGGGGGAGACGCAAGCGAACTGGAGGCGGCGAAGCTGACCAGCGGAAAAACAGAAGACGCCGAACGGAAATAAGAACACACACACGAGCTGAGCGACGGACCTGGAAAAGAACAGAGGAGACACACACGAGCACGCCGAACGGAGCTGAATACACGGACGCTGAAGGTGAGCTGGGCGCGGCTGGAGAAAGGACCAGAGAACACGCAGACGCAGACCAGCGAAACAGAGACGTGAACCATTCAGCGTGAACAGTGTTCTTCCATGGGATCCTGTAGCAAAATACTGATTGCAGCGAATTTGATGGCAAACCGTGGCTAATTCCTAATTCTCTAATTCAACAATAATGGCAGGAGCTTGGATCATCAAAGGGGAGTTTTAGTTGCTTTAATTTCCTACTCAATAATTGTTTAACAATTCCTAGGTCTTAGGATAGTTTTTCTGATTGTTGGGATAATTGTATTGCTTAATCTGATTATATTTGGGGATTATTGTGACTGGATTATTGCTTAGTATTTGACATTGGGCTGTTTATAGTTTTGATTTCAATTATAATGTTGTGGTTATGACATTTGTATTGATTTTGGAATTAATATATTGTGATTTTCTAAGGTGGCTTAGAATTTTGGATCATATAGTCTCTTGCTAGCTTTAATTCTGTTATTTTGGATTTAAGAGTTCTAATTAAGCATTGGTTTTTAGCATCCTTAATCCCATTTTACTATTCTGGTTGCAGTTAGTAAGTTGGGATTTTAGGAAAATATTTTGTGGCAACTCGAGGTGGCTCGGTTGTTGGATCAAAAGCTTAATTATAATTCTTAATTCATTGTTTTTAACTCCCACATCTTTTAGAGTGATGATTGCCTGCGTTGTTGAATTGGAGGATTGATTTTTATCAGTGTTATCTGTGTCTCATTTTCATTTCTTTAATCTCCATTCATTTTAATCACTTTTATATAAAAACAAAAAAAAGTATTTTAATTTCAATTTGATTCGTAGTATTTAATTAACAGCTTTTCAAAATCAAAAATCTCTTTTTATAGTTTAGGTTACTTGCATTCATTTACTAGGGTTTAATTTCGTTTTCGGCTCCTCAAAGTGAAACGACCCGAGTTGTGCACTATATTGCATTAATTAGGTTAATTTTTGGAGTAACCCCAAAGCGACAATTAAGGGAAGTTCAACTTCAAGTGGCGCCGTTGCCGGGGAGCCAAGAAATTGGTTCCCTAGTAATTAAGTGTCAAGTAGTCTTGATTGGGGTTCATTTGTTGAGCCTTTTTAGATTTCATTTTTGTTAGTTTTTGCATTTTCTTTAGTAGTTTGCATTTGTTTCTTTTGATTTTTCATAGCATTTTTTTTTCTTCTTCCTTTGCATAAAAAAAAAAATTTCAAAAATACAACTAAATATCTTCATTTTTCATTCATTGCATTGCATTCATCTGTTTTCTTTTGCTTAATTGCTTCTGGTTGATTGATTGTTTATGCCAAGAAAGGGTAGGTCTAAAACCCTAGTTCCTTCCAATCTTGAGCTTCAAAGTTCTTTAAGAGAAGTTAGACAAGACTCAAGGGTAGAAAGGACTAGTGAGGTTGAACTAGACAATTTAACTGATCTAGATTTGGTGGTTGACTTAGGTGACATAATGGAAACAGTTAATAATCCTAATGGTAACAACAATGGTGGTAATGAGAGGGGGCAATGGACATAATGGGGAGCATGACAGAGTAGGAGAGAATAATGGAGATAACCCTAGAAGAAGAACTATTAGGGAAGCCACTACTTCTGATGCAAATTATGATCCTTTTAATGTTGCATGCCCTAATGTTGATGTTAATTTTGAGATTAAAGGTCCACTGCTTAATAATTTGCCTAAATTTTATGGTTTGACAGGTGAGGACCCGTACAAACATCTGAAATCTCTCTCTATGGTATGTGCTAGCATGAAGCCGGTTGGGGCTAATCTGGATGAGGTTCTTTGGAAGGTATTCCACTTGTCTCTGGAGGGCAAAGCGCGAGAATGGTACATGAGCTTGCCTAGTTATATGGCAGATGCCTACCATAACTGGAACAACCTCAGAAAAGCATTCTTGGAGAAGTATTTCCCTGCTTCCCGGACTTCCACATTGAGAAAAGAGATCTACTCTGCAAAGCAAGATTATGATAAGTCACTTTATGACTACTGGAACCGTTTTCAGGACTTGCTTTCTAGATGTCCACACCATCAGATTCCAGATGAGCAGTTAGTCCAATACTTTTATGATGGACTTAAGACCCAAGATAAGGGGATGTTGGATGCTGCTTCTGGGGGTTCTCTTATTGATTTAACTGCTGAGGAGGCATGGGAACTTATCAAGAAAATGGCATTGAACCATCAACAGTATAGCATCAGGGAGTCTAAAAATGTCAATGCAATGCATACTAATCCTTCTTCAGTCCACATTCCTCAATTGGACACATTCACTTCTCAAATTGCTGCTTTGACTACACAGTTGAATAAGCTTGCATCTCACACTCCCCCTGTTGACACTCGGACTCCTAATTCTATGGAGATGACTGCACCTAGTTGTGAGCATTGTAATTCTGTTATGCACATCTCTGCTGCTTGCCCTCATAGATATGAGGAAGTTTCTGCCATGTATCAAGGAAGGGCCAATCAATCCAAGCAATGGAACCCATACTCAAACACATATAATGAAGGATGGAAAGCTCATCCAAATTTCCGATGGGGAGGAGGTGACAATAGGCAGGTTCAAGAGGGGTTTCAAGGGAATATGGTTCCTCAAGGGCAATCTTACTATGGAGGGTTACAAGGAGAATCTTCTAGAGCCATGTCTACCCCACAGCAATCACAGTCTAAGGATGATGAGCGGTTCTCTCGAATACTCAAGGGCATTGAGGCAATGACTGAGCACATATCTAAGTCTGAAGCTAAATCTGAAGCTAGATTTGCAGCCCTAGAGAATAGGATGGAGCAATGGGAAACTAGAACCTCTAATTTGACTTCTTATGTCACTAAGTTGTCAAATGGTGTGAGTGAACAGCAAGCTAAGGCTAGTGGTTCAATGCCTTCCAACACGGTGATAAATCCTAAATCTTTGAATGCAATTACATTGAGAAGCGGTAAGGAAATTGGTGCTAAGACAGTGCAATTCAAAGATGATGAAGAGGGTGAAGAACCGGTTGATGAAGAGATAGAAGTTGAGTCTCCTCCTTCTAAAACCACTCAAGACATTCCCAAGGCCACTCAAGAGACCTCCATTCAATCCAAAGAGCCAATAGAGAAAGGATCATCTTCCAAAGGTGATGAGGTAAATATTTCTGACTTGCCTTTTCCTCATTCATATCTCATGAGTAAGAAAGTTGTTGAAAAGAAAGATAATGATGAGCTTTTTGAAATGTTTAGCAAACTTGAGGTTAATGTGCCATTACTTGATTTGATTAAGAAGATGCCTAAGTGTGCTAAGTTTCTAAAAGATCTATGTACAAACAAGAGGAAGTATAGGCATAGTGAGAGAATCCAACTGGGGTCTAGTGTTAGTGCTATCTTCAAGCCACAGCTGCCTATTAAGTGTAAAGACCCGGGTTCCTACACTATTCCCTGTACCATAGGCAAAACAAACATTTCACATGCCTTACTAGACTTAGGTGCAGCCATAAATGTTATGCCTACCTCTGTCTATGAGAGTTTGGGTATTCATGCCTTGAAAGACACCAGTGTTGTGCTAGGTCTAGCTGATAGGACTGTGAGACATCCTAAGGGCTTTCTTGAGGACGTTCTTGTGCAAGTGAAGGGTCTTGTGTTCCCAGCTGACTTTTATGTGCTAGATATGACTGATGAGATTAAAGCCGATAGCACTTTGATTCTAGGAAGACCTTTTCTTAGAACAGCCCAAACCATAATTAATGTGAAAGACGGGGTCATTACCATGGGCTTTGGGGACCAACAGATTACCTTCAACATTTCTGATGCTATGAGTCAAGGTTATGCAGATTGCTCTTACTTGGGTGTTAATTTGATTGATTGTGCTGTTAATGATGTTGATGATTTGCATGAATCTGAGATGCATGAACATGACTGGTATGGTGAGATTGTTGAGCATGATGATGCATTTACTTGTTTATCTACCCCTCATTCTTCTTCTTTTTGCTCATGTTATGGTGACGTGGTGTGTGTTAACTGTTTAGAAGTTGATCACCTCCTTTCCATCTCTCATGATTTTGATGCATCATCTTGTCTTAACTGTGATTCTGCCTTGAACATTACACTTGATGATAGCCTTGAGAAAGGCGAGTTTGTTGATTCTGCAGGTACTGATGATAAAGGAGCTGTTACACAAGCTACACCGGTAGCTTCTCCTTTGAGTGGTGCTGGAACATTAGAAGAGGCTAGCAACAAGCTTGCTACTGACTTAGTCACTTCTAATCCCACTCTTCTTGTGATTTACTTGATGTTTCTGTTGATAAAATTGATACCGATCCTTCTTTTTGTAGGTCATCCAAGAATGGCACTGAGTTGGGAAGTGGAGGACATACACATCATGATGAGCTTATATCTCCTTCCCAAGCCATATGGACATGCCACTTGCATTGAATGCACTTGACATAAAAGAATTAGTTCCTTCTGTTGTGCAACCTCCTGATTTAGAACTGAAACCCCTCCCCTCTAATTTGAAATATGTCTTTCTTGCTGCTGATTCTAAATTGCCTGTTATTATTTCCAGTTCTTTGAGTAGTTCTGAAGAAGAAAGATTGATTTCTGTGTTGAAGAGTCATAAAGGGGCTATAGGATGGTCTTTAGGGGATATTCCAGGGATTAATCCCTCAGTTTGCACACACAGGATCCTTTTGAATGAAGGGTCCAAGCCAGTTAGGCAACCACAGAGGAGACTGAATCCTCTCATTCTGGATGTGGTTAAGAAGGAAGTCTCAAAGTTGTTGAGTGCTGGGATCATCTATCCCATATCAGACAGTGAGTGGGTAAGTCCGGTACAAGTAGTACCAAAGAAGAGCGGTATCACAGTAGTGAGAAATGAAAATGATGAACTGATTCCAACTAGGGTTCAAAATGCTTGGAGAGTGTGTATAGACTATAGGAAGTTGAATGATGCTACGAGAAAGGACCACTTTCCATTACCTTTTATAGATCAGATGTTGGAAAGAATTTCAGGAAAGTCTCACTATTGTTTTCTTGACGGTTTTTCTGGCTATTTTCAGGTACCTATCGCTCCTGAAGATCAGGACAAGACTACCTTCACATGCCCTTTTGGTACCTTTGCTTATCGAAGGATGCCATTTGGGTTGTGTAACGCTCCAGGCACCTTTCAAAGGTGCATGATGGCGATATTTAGTGATCTTCTAGAGCAAAACATGGAAGTTTTTATGGATGACTTCACTGTTTACGGTGGGAGTTTTGATGAGTGCTTGAATAGCCTAGAGCAGGCTCTTGAGAGGTGTATTGATAAGAAATTGGTTTTAAACTTTGAAAAGTGTCATTTCATGGTTGATAGAGGGATAGTCTTAGGTCACCTCATCTCCCAAAAGGGGATTGAGGTTGATAGGGCCAAAATTGAAGTTATTTCATCCCTTCCTTATCCTACTTGTTTAAAGGATTTGAGGTCTTTCTTAGGACATGCAGGTTTCTATCGGCGCTTTATTAAGGATTTTAGTAAAGTTGCTCTGCCTCTTTCTACCTTATTGAAAAAGGATACTGAATTTAAATTTGATGATAAGTGTAGACATGCTTTTGACACTTTGAAATCTATGCTTGTTTCACCTCCTATTCTCACTGCACCTAACTGGAATTTACATTTTGAGTTGTCTTGTGATGCTTCTAACTTTGCAGTAGGTGCCATGCTTGGACAGAAGGAGGAGAAACAGTCTAGAGTCATCGCATATGCCTCCAAGACGCTTGATTCCGCTCAAGTGAATTATACCACTACGGAGAAGGAACTGTTTGCTATTATTTTTGCTTTGGATAAGTTTAGACAGTATCTTATAAACTCTCGAGTGGTTGTCTTTACAGATCATGCAGCGGTTCGATACCTATTTAAGAAGCCTCAGTCTAAACCTAGACTGCTGAGATGGGCTTTGCTGCTACAGGAGTTTGATATCGAGATTAGAGATCGAGCTGGAGCGGAGAATCATGTAGCTGACCACCTTAGTCGGTTACCTGAAGGCACACAGGGAGTTGACTCTTCTGATCTTGTTATTGACTCATTTCCTGATTCTGCACTTTTTGCCTTGGCTGTTCATGAGCCTTGGTACTCTAATATAGTTAATTATCTTGTCACTGACCTTATACCTCCTTCTATGTCTAAATTTCAGATTGATAAGCTGAAGAGGGAGGCAAGATACTATATCTGGGATGCTCCAATCCTGTGGAAGCAATGCAGTGACCAGATCATCAGACGCTGTGTTCCAAATAATGAGATCCACTCTATCCTTACCTTTGCACATTCTTTATCTTGTGGGGGGCATTTTAGTGCTAATAGGACTGCTAGGAGGGTTTTAGAGTGTGGTTTTTATTGGCCTTCTCTATTTAAGGATGCTTATTCTTTCTGCAAGTCTTGTGATAAGTGTCAGAGGTTTGGGAGTTTGGGTAGGAAGCATGAGATGCCTCTAAGACCTATGCATTTTTGTGAAATCTTTGATGTGTGGGGCATGGATTTTATGGGTCCCTTCCCTTCGTCTTTTGGGTTTTCATACATATTACTTGCAGTAGATTATGTGTCTCGATGGGTAGAGGCAGTGCCAACTAGGAAAGATGATGCTTCTACTGTTGCCAAGTTTTTACGTTCTCATATCTTTTGCAGGTATGGCATTCCAAGAGCAATCATCAGTGACCAAGGAACACACTTCTGCAACAGGACCATCAAGTCTCTATTGGCTAAACATGGAGTCAATCACAAGCTGGCCACTCCTTATCACCCTCAGACGAATGGGTTAGCTGAAGTCTCTAACCGGGAAGTGAAACGAATACTTGAGAAGATCGTGAAACCATCCCGTAAGGACTGGAGTGAAAGGCTTGAGGAAGCTCTTTGGGCTTACAGGACTGCCTACAAGACCCCTATAGGCATGTCCCCCTTCGGTTGCTCTATGGCAAGGCTTGCCATCTACCTATGGAGATCGAGCACAAATCTTATTGGGCAATCAAGGCATGTGATGCAGATCTCGAATCTTCACTTATCAATCGGAAGATGCAACTCCAGGAACTTGAAGAGATGAGACTTGAATCCTACGACAATGCCAGAATCTACAAAGACAAGCTGAAAATGATTCATGACAAACAGATTCTGAGGAAGCAGTTTCATGAAGGTGACAAGGTTCTAAAGTTTAAAGCCCGGTTGAAGCTGATGCCCGGGAAGTTTGTCACCAAGTGGGAAGGTCCGTTTAGAGTTACTAAAGTATATCCCTTTGGCACGGTAGAGCTCGTAGATGAGGAGACCGGTATAACTTCACAAGTCAACGGCCATCTACTGAAGCACTACCATGAGAATCACAGACCTCCCTGATCACCCGGTTGTTCCCTTCCACCCTACTCTTTTACTTTCTGTTGTATTGCTGGTGATATCTGTTTGCTGAGATAGTTAGGAGTAAGTGTGGGGGAGGGAACTTTTCCAGTAGTTGTAGTTGTAGCTGTTTATTTCTGTTTAGTAGTTGTTTGTTTTGTTTCCTCTTGATTCTGCCATCTCTTCTGATCACTTGATTTATACTTGTCTATTTTCATTTCACATTATCTTAACATTGAGGACAATGTATTGATCAAGTGTGGGGGAGGGATTGTTGTTGAGTTGTTGAGCTTTCTTTTGAAAAAAAAAAAAATTGCCCTTGGATTTGCTCCTGTTTCCTAAGTATTGCTGCTATAATTGCTCTCTTCTCTGCCTTATTGGTTGATTTCTGAATTGCATCGCATGATTTGAGAGTGATTCTTGCTTGGGAATTTTGCTGCTAGTTTCTATGTCCTCCTGTTTTCATTCGCCTCAGTGTTCTGCACTGCTGTATGGGCGAGTTGCTGTTTTCTCTCTGTTGCTGACTTGACTTTTGTAATCCTTGGGCATCTCTTTTAAATCTTTTTGCACAATGCTTGTGAATATTGCACGGCTGAGTTTGATTGCATTTGATTTGAGTGATTTCTGTTCTTAGTTGATTAGCATAGTAGAATACTTTTGGTGCAGTGTTATTAACCTTGTTTCATAGCTTGATTCTTAAGGAGAAAACATCTTGGAGAAAGCCTTGATGGAAGGATTTTTGAGCCATATATTCTTTCTCATCTTGTGTGATTTTCACCTAGTTTTGGTTAACCTCTAGAACTTGTTTAGATTCTTTTTCAAAGCTGCATTAATACCTAGGTTTGTGAAGATGATAGGGGCATTCATTTCTAAACCTTTACCCAAACACAAACCACTTCATTTAACCTTTGTTCACCCCTTTGAGCCTTCACTTTCATTCCATTCATTGCTTTTTAAGCAAGTGTTTTGCATGAGTTATCTGATTTTTCATTTTGAAAAGTACATCATTAATGTCTATATCTTTGCCTTCTTGGGTTTGGATGCCAAAAAAAAAAAAAGAAAAAAAAAAGAAGAAAAAGAAATAGAAAAGGCAAGAAGAAAAAATGTTTAGAAAAGCCAAAGAAAGAAAGTTTAAAAAAAAAAGAGAGAGAAAATAAGTTGCAACAAAAGAATAAATTTGAAATAAGGCATTCCATGGTGGTTTGAAGAGCAAGGATTTCTGTCTCAAAAGGTTAAATCTGCACATTGGTGTTGTTTCATGATTGTACTTTAAGCTCACTTTGAGTTGATACTTTATTACTCATGCATTTCACTTGTTAGTCCATTCATTCATTTGGCCTTATTTTTCAACATTACAACCCTTCAAGTCCCCTTGATCATGAGTCTAAGGTATGTTAGTGGTGGAGATATTAGAATCTCTACAAGCTTATGGTAGGTGCTAATCTAGGTGGATTGAGTGAAATTTTTCCCATTTGAGAGATGAGTGAAACACTTGTACCCTATGTGAGCTCTATTATGTTTCTCTTCTTTTATCCTGCTATGTTTCTTGTGTTAATTTCTTTGCACTGAAGTATTCTATATGATTGTTGATTAATTAAGAATAGGTTGCTTGAGTTAATTGCACATTCATGCTTAGTTAGTTTTATGTTTGCTTGCATTGTCTCTCTATTGAATTCTTCTTTAATAAGTTTTTGCCCAGGAGTGCAAAAGGCTAAGTGTGGGGGAGTTGACAAACTCAATTATTTTTATATATTTTGATATCTTTTATATGAGTTTTGTCAACTTAATTGGTCCCTTTTTGCCTTAATTGATTGATTAATTGATTTAATTTTTTTATTTTGAATTATTATTTTATAGGGGCAAAATTGTCATATTGGTTTAATTGTGACTAATTGATTTTTGAGGACAATTAATGCTACCTTATCCTTGAATTTTGCTTGCAGGTTTTTGGAAGATTTTAATAAAAAAAATAAAAAAAAAAAAAAAAGGAAAAGAAAGAAAAAATAAATTAAAAAAAGAAAATAATAAATTAAAAGGGGGAGCAAAACGCTGCGTTTTGCTCCACCCCTAATATTATTATTACATCTTCACTAAACGGGGGAACGCAAACGAACTGGAGGCGGCGAAGCTGACACAGCGAAAAACAGAAGACGCCGAAAACGGAAATAAGAACACACACAACGAGCTGAGCGAACGGACCTGGAAAAGAACAGGGAGACACACACGAGCACGCCGAACGGAGCTGAAACACGGACGCTGAAGGCGAGCTGGGCGCGCGTGAGAAGGACCAGAGAACACGCAGACGCAGACCAGCGAAACAGAGACTGAACCATTCAGCGTGAACAGTGTTCTTCCATGAATCCTGTAGCAAAATACTGATTGCAGCAGAATTTTATGGCAAACCGTGGCTAATTCCTAATTCTCTAATTCAACAATAATGGCAGGAGCTTGGATCATCAAAGGGGAGTTTTAGTTGCTTTAATTTCCTACTCAATAATTGTTTAACAATTCCTAGGTCTTAGGATAGTTTTTCTGATTGTTGGGATAATTGTATTGCTTAATCTGATTATATTTGGGGATTATTGTGACTGATTATTGCTTAGTATTTGACATTGGGCTGTTTATAGTTTTGATCTCAATTATAATGTTGTGGTTATGACATTTGTATTGATTTTGGAATTAATATATTGTGATTTTCTAAGGTGGCTTAGAATTTTGGATCATATAGTCTCTTGCTAGCTTTAATTCTGTTATTTTGGATTTAAGAGTTCTAATTAAGCATTGGTTTTTAGCATCCTTAATCCCATTTTACTATTCTGGTTGCAGTTAGTAAGTTGGGATTTTAGGAAAATATTTTGTGGCAACTCGAGGTGGCTCGGTTGTTGGATCAAAAGCTTAATTATAATTCTTAATTCATTGTTTTTAACTCCCACATCTTTTAGAGTGATGATTGCCTGCGTTGTTGAATTGGAGGATTGATTTTTATCAGTGTTATTTGTGTCTCATTTTCATTTCTTTAATCTCCATTCATTTTAATCACTTTTATATAAAACAAAAAAAAAGTATTTTAATTTCAATTTGATTCGTAGTATTTAATTAACAGCTTTTCAAAATCAAAAATCTCTTTTTATAGTTTAGGTTACTTGCATTCATTTACTAGGGTTTAATTTCGTTTTCGGCTCCTCAAAGTGAAACGACCCGAGTTTGTGCACTATATGCATTAATTCGGTTAATTTTTGGAGTAACCCCAAAGCGACAATTAAGGGAAGTTCAACTTCACCTCTAACA